>NW_026057582.1:26380117-26415963 GCF_023721935.1 Panthera uncia
GCGTCAGGCTCTGGGCTGATGGCCCGGAGCCTGGAGCCTGTTTCCGATTCTGTGTCTCCCTCTCTCTCTGCCCCTCCCCCGTTCATGCTCTGTCTCTCTCTGTCCCAAAAATAAATAAAAAACGTTGAAAAAAAAAAAAAAAAAAGTTTGGGTTCCCTAGGAGTATCTACTCTGCCCTCTAGTTCCATAGCATAGAGGGGAGAATTTTTTTCCCCTGCATTTTATTGGTAAAATTGAAGTTGTATCTACACTTTAGATACATCATGGATTAATTAAATTTGTGTGAAAACAGCTAAGGAATAACTGAAGGAAATTTGCTGTTAGGTCTTTTGCTAGAAGCTAAGGGATCAATATTGCATTTACTGAACCATTATTTATTGTGCCTTCTAAGTGCCAGGCCCTATTTTATTTTATTTATTTATTTATTTATCTATCTATCTATTTATTTATTTACTTATTTTTAGTTTATGTATGCAAGCCCCAAGTGCAGCTCAGAGCCCATTCCCATGACCAACTGTGAGATCATGACCCGAGCCAAAATCTAAAGTCAGACGCTCAAACGACTGAGCCACCCAGGTGCCGCATCAGGCCCTATTTTAGATTCAGGAGATAAAGCAGTGAAAAAAATAGGCAAAAATCTCGGCCCCTCACAAAACAGATACCCTAGTTAGGGAGACAGATTAATAAACAAGATAAATATGTACAATGTATATAAAATAGTGGCGAGTGCTAGGAAGAAAAATGTGAAGGAGGGAAGGGGGACAAGAGATAGTTGGAGGCAGGATAAGTGAGAACATAGGACAAGAAAGTATACATGGGCTGTGACTTGGGAAAGTAACTCAATTTCCCTAGGTCTCAGTTTCTTCATCTGTAAAATAATAAATAATGGTACCTTCCTGAAGAAGGCTCAGGCCCTCAGACTGACTTTGTCACTTTTAAACAATGGGATCTGGAGTGTGAAAGATCTTTGGCCTCTCAGAACCTCAGTTTCCTCATCTGTAAAATGAATAGACTTGCCCAGCCTATGTCATATGGTGTTTGAAAATGTCAAGTGAGATAATTATATGAAAATATTTTTTAAAATAAGCTATTATATAAATGTAAGATAGAAATTAAAATACATGCATACATACACGTGTGCGCATGCACACACACACACACACACACACACACACAGGATTTTATGGGTTGCAAATCTTTGGCTGATGGTCAGCAGAGCATAAGGGCTGAGAATAAACAATGAATTGAATAACTCCTTGATACTGATTCCCTGCATGGGCAGGGAAAAGGCCAATGCAAATTATGAGGATGTGCTGAGTAGACTAGCAATCTTATCTTAGATAGGGGATAAAATAAATCAAACTAAATGTTCCTAAATGGACACCTCATAAAATAATTATTATATGGCATTTGTCAAATTTTAAAATGTTTTACAGCTCCTTTATGTTTGTTCTTGTTTTGTTTGTGGGACTTCAGTTCCAGGAAAAGAACTAGATGGACTGAAAGGAGTTATAAATACAGAACAATCATTTAAATTGCTAAAAGCAGAGAGTCCAACTTCTGGGTATTTCTGTAGCTGATCAATGAACAGCAATCAAAGTAGATGATTCTAAACTTAGGCTCTTGTGTATTCCTTTTTCATCTTCATATTTTCTTCATTCCTATTTGATAGCAATAGTGGTTAAATCAAAACATGTCGGTATTCATGCACGGTATAGTGTACCATCATCACATAGTAGGTACTCAATAAATACTTGATGAAAGAACATATGAGCGATTACCATGTACATTCACTTAACTACAGACTAGCCTATTTGATCCCTAAAGTGTTTATGCATTAAAAACACGTAATTACTTGACAACGCTTATCTGGTAAATGGCATCGGCTCCATTTTTCAGACTGAATTAAAACAGTGTGTTTTATTGAATTTAAATGGAAAACACACGGGCACCAGACTGCTTCAGTCCGGTGGAGCCTTCAATTCTTGATCTCAGGGTTGTGGGTTCCAGCCCCCACCCTGGGTGCAGAGATTACTTAAAAATAAAATTTTAAAAAGAAAATACAAAATCCAAATTTCGTTGAATGTTACCTAACATAGTAGGTGCCTAAGGTTTACTAAATAAGATACACATTCAGAAAGCAGTTACTCCAGCAGTTACTGTGCTCAAGTGCACGATCTGTGCCTACGCCCAGCTCACATTCATCAGGTAACCCATACACCTAATCTGAGATACTGGCTCCGCTCGCCTAACAGCCAAATTAGAATCTTTCCGCTCAGCCTCTCGAAGTTTTCTTCTCTAGTGCTCAACGTCCCAGTTGTCACCAAGGCAGCAAGGTGCTGGGAAGGCCCATCTGCCTGCGCCCCGCCCGGCGGGCCTTGGAGGCCGATGGGCGGGACTAACCAAGGGCCTTTGTGGCCGTTTCCTATTGGGGCTTGGTTGCTATGGTATCCCCGACCTTAAAAACTCGCGGGCACTACTTCCGGAAGTTAAAAAAGAATTACTTCCAGGGCTGCCCACACTTGTTACGGCTGACTAAGCGGTTAGTAAGGTTAACAAAAATAAAACTTTTGAGGGAAACTTCTAGAAAACCGAATTTAACCATTTTAATTTGTTGATATTACGTGGTATCATATCCTGTTTTCCCTTTCAAGAGAGTTATCATATAGTCCTCGTTTATTTGCCAGTCTCCAAAATGGCGCTCACGGCATTCGGTCAGAGGTGAGTCACGTGGGACCTCCCGGTTCCGGCGCGGTAGAGGCCCAAGGAGGTGAACCGTCTCCGGCACCATGTCTGGTTTGTCTGGCCCACTAGCTCAGCGTGGCCCTTCCCCGTTAGCGGTGCTGGTTTTATTCCTGCTGGGCCCCAGCTCGGTGCTCGCCATCTCCTTTCATCTCCCCGTTAACTCCCGCAAGTGCCTCCGCGAGGAGATCCACAAGGACCTGCTGGTGACGGGCGCGTACGAGATCACCGACCAGTCTGGGGGCGCTGGCGGTCTGCGTACCCACCTCAAGGTGCGGCAGTGGGCGGCGCGGGGAGGGAAGACCGTAGGCGTCGACCGAGGATGGGGTGGGGGGGCGGCCTGAGGCCTGGAGGGCGGCCTGGCCTCCCTGAACGCGACGGGTGCGCGGTCGAGACCGCCCCCTCATCCGGCTGGTCGGAGTTGGCGGGGCGGGGCGGGGCGCGAATGCCAGGGAACACTTACAGGGGCCGCGAGGCCTTGCTGGATGTGGTGACCGCTGGGCTGGGGCGGCCTCGACTTTGGTCGTGGTCGGGGTCCTGTAAGAGTTCCGGTCCTAGTTATCTTGAACTGGAACTTGTTTCTCCGAAGAGGCCTCTGCGTGTTGAGTATGTGTCGGGCTTGGCATCATCGGACCCCCTGAAACCTGCAGGAAAATCATGGAAGGGCTGAAGCTTACTGTGAATAATAAAAACCGTTATTTGTTGAGCATTAGCTGTGTGTCAGGTCCTGTGCCACGTTACATATGATACTATTTAGTTCGTTACCGTTGGTTTCATTTTACACGTGAGCAGACTGAGGCTTAGAGCGATGTAGAATAAATTGATGTCCGAGCTGGAATTCTTGGTTTGGGAGTTCAGTAAGGTGAAAGAAAAGGACTGCAGTCTTATACTCGCCTTGCTTTTTATTTGTAATACCTGTGATTGGTTAAAGTCGATCGTTGGTCACAAAATGGTCACTCTGTAGTATTTTCTTTAATGGTAGCCCAGAGTTTGGATTTGGCCAATTTTGATGCAAGATTTCAACAGTATTCGTTGATGGTGACAAACTACTACCGTAATGCCAGTTTGGCCCTATTGTGCCATTAGGATGACCAGCGCTGTCTTTGAAAAGTTAATATAACATGATACCCATAAAGCTTTGATTGTTTTATTCATTCGGGATAAGCGCACAGTTTGTTAAGAAAAATGGGTCTTAGACTAAATAGGAAGAAACCTTTTTACTTTTTAATAGAGCTTCGGGTATAGTAAGACCATAATTTATGTTTAAGGTATTGGAACCCAGTAGTGGTAATTGTTTATATTTTATTTGGGAGATATAAACTATTTTTAGGGGTTTGCTCAGTGACCTTTTCTTTTATTATTCTCTTCAGATACCAAACTTCTGTCTGACCAAGAAAGCTGTGATCATATAATTTTAGAGGTTTAGATACAGTGTTTTGAGAGTCATGCTGCTGACTCCTAGAAGGATGTAGTGCATAGAATAAGAGAATTTGAGCAATCAAGGAGATGTTACTCTCATCTCCAGTGTTGTCCCCTCTGATTTATATTTATATTTTGAAACCCTCACTGTTGCTCATCTGATAAAGTTTAAATTTTCCATCGTGCTCTGTAGCGCTCTTTATGATCTCTTTCTGGAGCTTTATGTATTTGGTCACTCCCCATTTTGCATTTTAGGTATGAGCCACCCTGAACAGTACCCTGAACTTATTTTCATCTGATATTGTAGCTATTTGTCTTTATACCTTGCCTTTCTTATTAGATTGTTAGTATTCTAAGGGCAGGAATTATTTTCATGTTCATATTTTCCAGAATATCAAGCATTTGGCCTGCCTTCTATTTGCCCTTATTTGCCTTCTATTTGGCCCTTAATAAATACAGGAAGCATAGTTTAGCTTTATGGCCTCATGTGAATTATATCGCCTCCAAGACTGCTGGAGACACCTCAACAACACTAACATTTTGCCATCACTCAGTTGGTCTCCCCACGTGTGCTTCATTCTCTTGCTTCTAACCAGCTTAATTGGATCGCTCCTGGGATCCTAAACCCAAATAAATGCCAGGTAGGCAACATAAATGAATGAATTGGAACAGATATGATTATAAACAGTGGCAGTGATGATACCTGGGAGACGCTGGGAACTGTTAATTTGGGGTGGCCAGTACCGATCTCTTGATGTAGGCCTTGTTGCCACATCTAATTTTTCACATGAAGTCAGAAATCCAGGTTTTGATGTGAAATCTCCTGATTTTTAAATGTCATCAACCGATTCAAATTGGTTTGGTTATGGTTTGTTTGCAGTTTTATAGAGAAGAGTATGGTCAGTCCACCATAAATACAGTACCCAGATTCAATAATTCAAAAATAAACAGGGTCTTGCCACACTTGTTTCATCGAAATTGCCTCTCCTCATTTTATGCTGAATTTTTTTTTAATTTTTTTTTTTTTAACGTTTATTTATTTTTGAGACAGAGAGACAGAGCATGAACTGGGAAGGAGCAGAGAGAGAGGGAGACACAGAATCCGAAAAAGGCTCCAGGCTCTGAGCTGTCAGCACAGAGCCCGACACGGGGCTCGAACTCACGGACCGTGAGATCATGACCTGAGCCGAAGTTGGACGCCCAACCGACCGAGCCACCCAGGCGCCCCATATGCTGAATTTTTTTTAATGTTTATTTTTGAGAGAGAGAAAGCAAGCACGAGTCGGGGAGGGGCTGAAAGAGGGCGGGAACAGAGGATCTGAAGCGGGCCCTGCGCTGATGGCAGAGAGCCCGACGGACGCGGGGCTCAAACTCACGAACCAAGAGATCTCCACCTGAGCTGGAAGTTGGATGCTTAACGAAAGTCGGATGCTTCACCGACTGACCCGCCCTAGTGCCCGTATGCCGAATTGTTTTAAAGTAAATCCCAGATATCATGGTATTTCAGTCTTGCACACTTCAGCATGAATTCCTTTAAGCACGTAGTCACCGTGTTATGTGGCTATACTCCTCACAAAATTAATAATGCTATCCAGTAGTACTCAATTGATAGTCAGGTTTCTCCACTTGTCTCAGAAATATGTTTTTAAATTAATTTCTCAGATCTCTCAAGTCTTCTTTAATCGAGTCTTGGCAGTTGTATCGTCAGTCAGTTGTCCGTAAAATGTCCTACGCTGCGGCTTTGTCTGTTTACTTCCTGGAGGTATCATCCAAACAGTTCTGCTCCCCGTGTTTCTTGTAAAAGGAATCAGCTCTAAAGATGTGCTGCAGTTAGTTTCAGGTTTATCTTTTTGGTGAAGAGTACTTCGTGGGTGCTGTATGCCTCATGCGGCATCTCAGCAAAGCACGCAGTACTTTTTGTGCCTCTCAGTGCTAAGATTGATCAGTGGGTTCACCTTTGTGTTAGCGTCCTACTGCTGCTGTAGCAAATCACCACAAACTCAGTAGCTTAAAACGAGACACATTTATTTATCTGACAATTCGGAGGTTAGAAGTCATAAAATCAAGGTGTCAACAAAGCTGTGTTGTTTCTGAAGACTCTAGGTGAGAGAATCCATCTCCTCGTCTTTTCCAGCATCTAGAGACTGCCTGCATTCTTTAGTTGGTGACCCTTCCCCCATCCTCAGAGCCTGTAATAAGTATCTCTAAATCTTGCTTTTTCTCCCTCTTTCCCACCGTCTCTCTCCCCCTCCCTCCTCGCTTCCACCATCTTCTGATTTTCCTGCTTCTCTCTTTCCCTTATAAGGACCCTTGTGATAATCTCCTTATCACAGACCCTAATTTAATCACACTTGCAAACCCCCTTTTGCCATGTACTGTAACATTCATGGGTTCTGAGGATTAGGGTGTAGACATCCTTGGAGAGGTGGGCATTATTCTACCTACCTAAGGTGGTAGCAGCCCAAAGTCTCCATTGTAAAGCTTCTCATCATTCTTTTACTTCTGAGTCTATTGCTGACTGTTGTGCGAATTTATTGTTTCATTAAGGTTGTGTAATGATGATTTTCTAATTTTGTTATTCCTTCCATATTTACTAGCTGGAATTCTTTTTTTAATTTTTAATGTTTATTTATTTTTAAGAGAGAGAGACAGAGTGCGAACAGTGGAGGGGCAGAGAGAGGAAGACACAGAATCCAAAGCAGGCTCCAGGCTCTGAGCTCTCAGCACAGAGCCTTTGCAGGACTCGAACCCACGAACCGCGAGATCAGGTCAGAGGAAGACAGAATCCGAAGCAGGCTCCAGGCTCTGAGCTGTCAGCATGGAGTCTGATGCGGGGCTCGAACCCACGAACCACACGGAGTCTGATGCGGGGCTTGAACCCATGAACCACGAGATCATGACCTGAGCTGAAGTCAGACGCTTCACTGACTGAGCCACCCAGGTGTCCCTTAGCTGGAATTGTTCTTAAAGAATTCATCAACTTTTAAAACCATTTGGTTACCCTAAAATTTTTAATTCATGTAGAAAAGGCAGGATAAATGCAGAATTCATTCCTTCTAATTGACAATTTTCAGAGTAAGAGAGAGTTGCCTTTGTCACTTCCAATGTAGTCTGAAGAAGGTGTTATTTTAATGAAGTATTATACTGAAATCATTTTTTGTTATTTCCATTTTTAGAGTCATTGTTTTTATCACTTGCATTCTTTCTTGAGGCTCACATGTCCCTCTGGTTCCTGTAGCCTTCTATTTTAACACAACCCCATTAGGGTTTGATAGCTTCCCTGTTTTGTGGAACAAGGTATCCTAGGCTCATCTTTCGTCTGCGCAACCACTGACCTGGAAGTGGCGGTTCCTCCAAGGAGTTCTGTCCATTTTTGTGGGGAATGGTATTTTAGAGACCACAGGCTGGGTGTCATTTTAAAAAATGTAATATACTGTTCAGGCCACAGAACACTTTTGTGGGCTTGATCCAGCCCCTTATCACGGTTTGCAACCTTTTTTCATAGCATCTATTCACTTTCTTTTAAATTTTGACCACTTGTGTCCCACACTCTGCCCAAGGATTCTCTGTGCATCATTTCTGCTTCTGAAGTATACCTCTTGAGTGAGAGAATCTGATTGGTTCAGCTCTTTTTTATACGCCAGGCCACATTTCAGGTTTCTCCCAGCCTACTGACTGTCTTCTCTTTGGTGGTTTGTCCATCCTTGGTTCAAGCAGCCATGGTTTGGGCTGAGGTTAAGAGGGGAGCTGGAGGCTTTCTGTAGTGTAAAATTTAGCCAACTGGACTTGGCATTTCGTTGTTGCTCTGAATAAGGCAGTCTCTCTCATAAGGGTCTTTGTGAATATAGTGCCTCGATTGGCCTAATGCACTTTCTTCCTGTCAGGGAGTACCTTAATGTCCAGCGAATATATCAATGTTTTCATATATCACTGTATGTTGTAGTTCTGTGTTTATATACACAGTTTTGTGTTTTCTTACATAGACTCTAAACTCCTTGAGCAGAGATTGTATTTCATTCGCCATTGAAATGCCTGTCTAATACAGTGCCTGGCACATAGTACATAGTAGGACTTCAACATCAGAAATTAATGGACAAATGAATTGGCAGTGTCCTAGCCGTATCTCTGATTTTTTTTTCTCCTCTTCCTTCCTCTTCATGTCTTTCCTCCCACTCCTGACTCCAACCGTACTGAACCTCGTGCAGTTCCTTGAATGCAGTGTTCTCTTAATCCGGACCAGTGTTTGGCTGCACACCCCTTCTATGTGCTTCCTTTTAACCTGTTTGACATGGCACTTTTGATGTAGCATGGTGCTTACCCTGTGAAGTCTTTCGTGTCTCATTCATCCCTGTGTCTTAGTTCAATGTACTGTATACTCATTATTGTACAACTGAGTCAAATATATTAGCCTTATTAAATAAGAGTTGAGTGGAAAGACCCTGGATGTGGAGTTAGACAGATTTGAGTTCAAATCTCAGCAACTCCACCACTTAAATGGCGTATGGTCTTGAGGGAATTACTTAACCCTTCTCCTTGAGTCCCTGATACGTAGCAGGGCGATGATAGAGCTCATAGAAGTGTTGGAAGGACTAATTGAGGTGGTTCTTTATTATTCAGGGGATTATTCAGGTCATATATATTATTACTCTTTTGTTTCCTCTCTTCTGAATGAAAATTGCTGATCTGACTCCCCTGTCGTATGTCATTGCAGTGACCTGATAAAGAATGTTATAATGAGAAGAATTCTGAGGATTTTGTTTGTGATTCTCCTAGTCATGCAATGAATATTTTAATATTTAATATATGCCAGACCTAGCTGGGGAAATGGGGATGAAGAGCAGACAAAACCCTTGAGTTCTAGTTGGAAACAAAAACAGGTTAAAAAAACACACACAGTTGCAGCTTGTGACAAGTACTATAAAGAAAAATCAAACACTAGGGGGTAGGGAGTAACAGAGGGGTATAGCATCTGAGTGGTCAGGGAAGGCCTCTCTGAATGGAAATGGATTGAAATGATGGGCAGGACTCTACTGCAAAGATTTCTGCTTCAGGCCTATGTTAAGATGTGTTTTGTGCTGAGATTTCCAGTGAATTTATCCCATACCACCCTTCCCTGTTGTTTTTTTTTTTTTTTTTTTTTTTTCACAAAATGTGGCTAACTCAGGCTGAACAGTATCGGATTTAAAGACTTTGCTATACAAAATTGAAGCAGGATGTATTGACTCATCATTTATAGTGAATATAGAAATTTTTTCATTGCTTCAGGCCCATAATAAGAAGCCTGTTGTAGGAACTCAGAATCTCAACTCTGTTGATTTTGAGTTGAAAACCACATTTTCGGGGCGCCTGGGTGGCTCAGTCGGTTAAGCATCCGACTTCATCTCAGGTCACGATCTCGCGGTCCGTGAGTTTGAGCCCCGCATTGGGCTCTGGGCTGATGGCTCAGAGCCTGGAGCCTGTGTCTTCTGATTCTGTGTCTCCCTCTCTCTCTGCCCCTCCCCCATTCATGCTCTGTCTCTCTCTGTCTCAAAAATAAACAAACATTAAAAAAAAAAAATTAAAAAAAAAAAGAAAACCACATTTTCATTAAGACTAGATGATATCATAATAGTTTAATAAGCTCCAATACCATTTATTATTTAGAATGCTTATTAATAGTGCAAATTGGAGGATGAATTAGTTTTAGGTGATGAGATGAGTTGTTGCCTAAGGGTGATTTGTACGTTACAAATAGTTTACAGAGTGCAAAAAGCAGTTGTGAGGAGTTGTCATAATCATCACCCAAAAGGAAAGAAAAGCCTAATGGTAATAATTGAAATGATTTATACTTTTTCAGCCTCTTCCAAACAATCTAATTGGTCTAACTTTTTTTTCATTGTCATTTTTTCAAGAGTGCTAATGCTAATTAATAGTTCATTTTGCTAAATGCAATTATTTTTTATTCGGATGTTATACCCAGTTGTGGTGCCAATCTTTCCCAACTAGCTTATAGATGAGAAAGCCAAACAGATCATTTGAGGAGTTCAGCCTTGAGTCATAGGCCTATCATAATTTAAGCCTAAAAATGATCAAGAAGTATCTTGGCAGCTGGGAAACCATGGCTTTTAACTGTTTCCACCCCCAACTGAAAGCTGTATGAAAAGATTGGGGTGTGTGTGTGTGTGTACATATATATATATATATATATATATATATATATATATATGATATAGTTTTGAGATTACTTTATTTGGAACAGTTATTTCTGTTTATTATTACTGGCATCTATACTGAGAACTGATCTTTTTCTGTTGAGAAAAATCTGTCTCTTTTAGGTTTACATGTGATGTGATTATCATCCAGTGGGTTAGAAACAATTCAATAAATAGGTGGTTTGGTACAGAAGGCCAATTGGTACATTAACATTTAATATTATTAAAAGCTAGTTTCTTTTTGTATTATATTCTGATTTCTGACCTTGTGTTTCCTTCTCTCTAAAAGTTAAACATCATGTTACTTCATTTAAGTTTCTCTTATTCGGTGAAAAGCTGTCTACAGCTTTCTCTGTTTTGAACTGACCTAGAGAAGGGGCTGCTTAGATATTGAAATTGGTGAGGCACCTGGGTGGCTCAGTCCGTTCAGCTTCCCACTTGATTTCAGCTCAGGTCATGATTCCAGAGTTGTATCGAGCCCCATGTCCGAGCCCCATGTCCGGCTCAGCACTGAGCATGAAGCCTGCTTGGGATATCCGTCTCCTGCCCCCACCCCCCACTTGTGCTCTTTCTCTCTCTCTCTCTAATAAAAATAAATAAAAGTAAAATCGAAATTGCTACGCCATGTCTTTATGATGATTTCTGGAGACTGTGCCTAGTTTCTAGGAAAATGGAAAAGATTTATAAAGGTAATCTAGCGGGTACAGTGTCTTCTATGCTGTTTCTTATGTGAATTGCTGACTGGTGGTTGATCCTGAGCCATTGCCCCCATATGCATACTCAGTCTGGCAGCCTGGACAAGTAGAGCCCTCTGTGAAATCAGCTAGCTGGCCACGGACCAGAATTTGGGCTCCCAAACAAGCCTCCAACTTGAGGGAGGTTGATGTCATCTGCTTTATCCTGTGCCCCCAACCTCATTGTTCAACGTAATGTGTGGGAAATCAAGGGACTAGTTGTTAAGAAAGAACAAGGCTTTGTTTGTGCCTGAAAGGGTCACGCTGGAGGTTTTTACCGTAAATAACTTTGGAACAGTATGAAAAAAAACATTTGATCTGGCTTCACCCCCGCAGTAGTATTGTTAGGGCAGCAACTGCTCTTTCGTTCTCATTCCCCTCCCTTCCTCCCTCTTTCTTACTTTCTTCCCCCAACTTCTCCTCCCTCCCATCACCCCCACCCCCCCATCCCTCCACCCCCACCCCTACCCAGTCAAGCATGACTATGTTGAGTTAATGTAGCAAATGCTGATAGAAGCAGGAAGAGAGCATCTATCCATTATCATATACAGTGCCTGGAAATTTCCCATCTCTCTCTTTTTTTTTTTTTTTTTTTTTAATTTTAATTTTTTTTTTTTTTTTTTTTTTTGAGAGAGAGAGGTAGAACAAGAGGGGGGGGGGGGGGGAGGGCGGGTTGAGGGTGGTTGTGCAGAGTGAGGAAGAGAGAATCCCAAGCAGGCTCGGCACTGACAGTGCAGATCGCAACCCACAAACCAAGAGGTAATGACCTGAGCCGAAATCAAGATGCTTAACCAACTGAGCCACCCAAGCACCCCTGGAAATTTCTCATTTCTAGTTTTCAACACTTCTGCAAGTTGCCTCAAGCAATACTATGCCGCACTGCATCATTGTTGAATTGTGTTGGAAGTTTGAAAGAAGTTAGTGTTGTTTAATGCTGCTTGAGGCCTTTCTAAGTTTGACTTTGTTCTGGGTAGAATCTACATGTGATCCTTGGATTTCAGGGATGCAGTCGGTAGACTTGGTTGGTACTTGCTCTTGCTTGAAAGATCAGGGTAAATTCATTTTATGCCCATTAGATACATAGCTTCTAGGCCATCCATTGCCTGTGTTCTTCAGGTTTGAAAACATCGGTGACTTGTGGTAGCTCACCTTTCCTGTGGTGATGGGAGATAATGAAGTGTCTATGTGATGAGATGAAGTGACGTGAATGACAGGCATTGTGAAGTAGCACCAGGCTACTCTTGACCTGAACGTGCATCTGAAGGAGGGTCATCTGCTTCCGTACTACAGCGGGCCACAGGTAAGGGAGCCACAGAAAGGGAAACCAAGGATGAGGGGAGACTACTGTACTGTTTTTCCAGTCTAAAACTACAGCATCTTCAGTGACTTGGTGTTCTCTCTGCTTTTTTATGTCTTAGGGTAGTAGATCCCATGGCTCAAGATTCACTTGTGAACTTTTACCAAAAGAAGGGTAGAGGCAGGCCTGCAACCGCAGATCATGCACACACAGTCCTCTCTTCCCCTCCCCTCCCCCTGCACTTAAGGTTGTTGGGTCCTGCTTGTAGGTTATTACTTGGCAGGTTAAAAAAAAAACAAACACATGCCAGAAATGCTGGTGTCATCTTGTATTTCTTACTGTAGCTTGTTAGCAGCTAAAAGGTTTCATTGAATCCTTGCTTCGTCAGACATTTTGTCTTCGGGTTCCAAATCTTGCTGCTGCTTCCTTGAGAATTTTGCCTTTTGTCTTTTTCTCTTTCCACGCGGTAACTATTTGGGCCATAATTATCCCTGAGTTTAGTCAGGATAGTGTACTTTATAATATAGTTGGCCATCTAGTAACACTGTTAGGTCGAAAGTATGGTTAGTGACCTAAATGTTTATGGAGTTCTGAGTTACGACTAACAAATAGTTACCAATATGAGAAAAGGACAGTAATAGTAACACTTGAGTGTTTGCCACATGCCAGACGCTCTTCTAGGCACTTTACATGTGTTAAATGAATTAATTAATTAATTTATTATTTTTTATACCTGTATTAAATTTAATCCTCACAGTAATCTCACAGAGTATGTGCTATTGTCCTTATTTTACATATGAAGAACAGAGAGAGTAAGGAATATACCCAAAACTTTACAGCTAGTAAGTGGCACAATTGTGATTTGATCACAGACCTGAGGTCTGACTCTAGAACATTCAGTCTGTTATCCTATACTGTCTTTCAAAGGGAGAAAAGGATATGTGTTTCTGTTTTAGTTCATTCTTATCAGTGTATAGAACTTGTACAAGAGTCCTGATGTTTCTAAATTCCTGAGTTAGTCATTCAGAAGCTATAATGATAGTTACCTTTAAAATAATACGCACACATTGTATAGTCAAGTGTTCGACCACAGACTGGTTGTCAACCTGAAGAAGACAGAGTCCAAGTAGGAGCCTAATTGAAGGAAATTACATCGTCAGATTTTCACCATCTACAGCAAAGCTGCAAGCTGATTGACCTCTGCTGCTATGGTAGCCTTCCTGGAAAAGACGCATGGGTTTTTTTGTTTGTTTTTTTTAATTTGAGAGAGCGAGATTGTGTACACGAGCAGGGGAGAGGGGCAGAGGGAGAGAGAAAGAGAATCCCAAGCAGGCTCTATGCTAAGCGTGGAGCCTGATGCCCACCCAGCTCGATCCCACGACCTGGGATCATGACCTGAGCCGAAATCAAGAGTCAGATGCTCAACAGACCCAGGTGCCCCTGTTTTGTTTTGCTTTGTTTTGTTTTTAAACATTTTCTTGGGACTGGTGGGGTATGGAGCTGATTCAGCAAATGAAAGCAATGTGTGACCTGTGTCAGTACAAAGACAGACTTGCCACCTTCCCTGTGGATCATATGTTATTTTACAGGAGTAGATATGGACTTTGTCCAAAATAACTATTTGTATGTCCCTCATTAAAGTTTGTGAAAATGCTTGATGCTTGCTTGGCTCTGAGTAGCCTATAAATTTCTTGAGAATCTGCAGACACATGTGTATATATGCATTTGGTTTCATCTTTCTGGATAGTATTTTTTAAAACAAACTTTAAAAAAAATTATTTATTTTGAGAGAGAGTGCAAGTGGAGGAGGGCAGAGAGAGAGAGAGAGAGAGAGAGAGAGAATCCCAAGCAGGCTCTGAACTGTCCGCCCAGAGCCCACAGAAGGGCCCGGACTTAAAACTGTGAGATCATGACCTGAGCCGAAATCAAGAGTCGGACCCTACTCAGACCCTTAACCAACTGAGCCACCAAGACGCCCCTTAAACAAACTTAATTTAATTAATTTATTTAAGTAATCTCTATACCCCACATGGGGCTTGAACTCACCACCCTGCGATCAAGAGTCACATGCTCTTCCGACTGAGGCAGCCAGGTGCTTCACAAACTTTTAATTTTAGAACAGTTTTAGAGTATTAAGATGTTATTATTGACTAACGTCCATGCTTTATTCAGATTTCTTTAGTTTTCACCTAATGTCCTTTTTTTGGTTCCAGGATCCCATCTAAGATCTTTTACATTTAGTCATGTCTCTTTGGGCTCCTTTAGATCATGACACTTTCTCAGACTTTGTTTTTGAAGATCTTGTGAGTTTAAAGGAGTGTTGGTCAGGTATTTTGCAGGATGCCCCCCCCCCCTTGGGATTTGTCTGATCATGTTTTCTTTATGATAAAGCTGGGAGTATGGGTTTTGGGGAGGAAGCCCACAGAGGTAAAGGACCATTTTCATTACATCATGTTAAGGGAGCATGCTATCTGCATGATTTATCACTGTTGCTGTTGATCTTGGTCATCTGGCTGAGGCAGTGTTATTGTCAGGTTTCTCTACTATAAAGTTACTTTTTCTCTCCCGTTCCTTGGTGTGCTGTTTGGAAGGAAGTCCCTATAGGCAGCCCAAGCTTAAGGAGTGGGGAGGTCTGCTCCGTCTTCTTGAGGGTGCTGTTTTCTACATAAATTGAGTCTTCTGCCTGGGAGATTTGTCTCTGTTGAATACTTTATATCAGTATGGATTCATGAATATTTATACTTTGGGTTACAGTCCAATACTACTTTATTTTGTTGCTCACATTGTTTCAGTTTGGGCTGCTGGGAGCTCTTTCATTTGGCTCCCGTGGCCCTTTAACATACCCTCCTTCTTATTTTCTGTTTTGTTTTGTTCTGTTTTTGAGACTTCTTACTTTCTGGCACTACAAAGTGCTACAGACTCATCTTGTATAACTTTCTGCCCCCGTCCGGGATCAGCCATTTCTAGGAGAATCCCTGCTTCCTTTTATTGGAGAATGAATGGTATTAGAAACCAAGATCTGGGTAGGTAGTATTATTTTTAAGACCTCTCTTCCTGGCTTTTTTTTTTTTTTTTTTTTTTTTTAAACACTATTGTGGTTTCAGCAAGTGGCCAAAAGTAGTTCCAGTCTTCTTGCAACTTTTAGAGTAAGTCTGGGAATTCTGTGAGCAGTAAGAGGGGGGTGGGCTGGGCAGAGAACCCTGGCACAGGAGCTGTCGTCTAGGTCCTTCGGGTCCCACCTTTGCATTAGGTCAGGCACATCATTATAGAGGAGCACTAAAAGTACTTATTCGAACTGTATTTGTATCTTTAGCAAGTTTATGGTTGAAATTGGAGAGTGATATTGGTCACTGTCCTTTTGCAAGGACCTTCCTGATAAATTGTTCTTCATGTCTGGTTCCAGGAAAATTATCTATCATCAGAAAACAAATGATGTGTAACCTAACTTGGTTCTCTTATAGTCTTTTAATCTTGGCTTCCAGAAAACTTAGAGCCAAATTTATTGTGTACATATCATTTGCTGGATTCAGGTTCTTGATAGTGCCTATTTGTTTCTTCCTGCAGGTGACTTCTAATTTCTTTTATTCCTAATTGCTTTATTTGCCTAGGGTATGGGCCTAAGCTTCCTAAAGATCCTTTTCAAGTAGGCAGCATATTATCTTGAATGTTTCATGGAAGCAATGGGAGCACGCTCCAGGAGCAGGACCTGCTCAAGAACCTGTTTCCCGGCTACTGCCTGGGATGGTCCAAGAAAATCCAGTTCTTAAGGAGTTTATTTTCCTGGTGACCTGGATTTTCACTTATTTTGACAGTTTCAGTGTGAGCATTTACATATTCTTGACATCAGCTACCCTGCATATAGAATTAACGCTTTTTCCTTACTTACTAAGTTGTGAACTTTGGTTTGCTTTTATTCAGAAGGTGTTATCTGGAACAAAGCTGTATTACTTCCCATTCCTTGATGTCATATGGGTGAATTTTATGGTTTGATATGACCTTTGTTTAATTAAGAATCTTACAATAAACATTATAAAGGAAGTAAACTTTTAAGGGCTTGCTGTTACAGGAGGTAAAAGTGGCTGTTATTTATTGTATTACCAAGGTACTTTAGTAGAATTTAAGGAAAAAAAGTAGAATCTCTCAATTCTTGAGACACCAGATGACTTTTTAAGGTGATCTGTAATTAGAACATTTTAATTTGAGGAAATTTAAAACCATCATTTCAGGGTTTTAGGCTTTGCCAGCTCTGGCTAGTCACTGAGCTTGGCTCAGTTTTCTATTTCTTAGCTACCTACTGATTTATGTAATTATTTTGGGGTTAGTGCATATGCTTTTTTTTTTTTAATTAATATTGATGGTGTGGCTTCTAAATAGCTGCAAAGTTATGAACTACATGGGAAACTGCCTGATTTTCAGAAAAATTCTAGGATCTCAGAATGCCCAGCAGTCCTTAAGAACTTAACATGGAGGTTAAGTTCTCATGTTGCTTGCTTGGATTTCCAAATATCTGAATAAACAGCCTTTCTACAGTTGTGCCAACTGAAGGTCATAGGGAATATAGAAATGTGAAGGCCCTTAGGGAATTGTGATCATTATCACACACTTTCGGGATTACATTTCATACTGATAAAAGGGGTAGGCAGTGGTGGTTCCTTTGCCTTCAGCCTCTTGTAAAGCATTTGAGTCTTTGCACGAAGATGAATCTTTAATGTATTTTCAGATGTCATGGAAAGAACCATGAAAGCAAGTGATTCTACCATAATTGTAGTACAGTGCACATTGTAGCAAGGGACTGCTTAAGCCATGTTTACCCCTTCCTGAGTACCAATTGGAGGTATGGATTATACCAAAGTCTTTCAGAAGAACATGGCAGGCTTCTTAATTCATTTTGCAAAATACCTGATGAAGGATTTTGCTAATGACTTAATCTACACTCTTTTTATCACCTAGCTCAAGCTCCTGTCCTTAAATTAGTAAATTTTTTTGAAAAACCTTCTTAATATCTTAAGAGATAAAAGAGATCATAAGCCAAGCACAATTAAATTGGGTTGTTTTTCCTAGGTCAGTGTTTTTCCTAGGTTTTTCCTAGGAAAGACCTGGCCTCTTTCCTTGCCTGACTGTGGAGATGATGGCATCTGTGGTGACTGTTCAGTCCTGCATTTTTTTTTTTTTTTAAATGTTTATTTTTTGAGAGAGACAGAGTGTGAGCAAGGGAGGGGCAGAGAGAGAGGGAGACACAGAATCTTAAGCAGGTTCCAGGCTCTGGGCTGTCAGTACCAAGCCTGACATGGCCTTGAACTCCCAAACCACGAGATCATGACCTGAGCCAAAGTCAGATTCTTAACTGACTGAGCCACCCAGGCGCCCCAGTGCTGCGTTCTTGATGCTTATTCCTTGCTGTCCTCTACTGGTTTCATTTACATTAAACATTTCTAGTAGCCTGTAATCCTTTCCTACTGCCTTAAGAATTAAATTAGGGGTGCTTGCCTGGCTCAGTCGGTAGAATGTACGACTCTTGATCCCCGGGTTGTAATTTCGAGCCCCATGTTGGGTGTGGAGATTACATAAAAATAAAATCTTAAAAAAAATTTTTTTTAATGTTTGTTTTTGAGAGAGAGACAGAGCATGAGCAGGGAGGAGCAGAGAGAGAAGGAGGCACAGAATCCGAAGCAGGCTCCAGGCTCCCAGCTGTCAGCACGGAGCCTGATGCGGGGCTCGAACTCACGAACCATGAGATCGTGACCTGAGCTGAAGTCAGATGCTCAACCGACTGAGCCACTCAGGTGCCCTGTAAAAGAAAATCTTTAAAGAGAAAAAGGAATTAAACTAGTGTAAGCAAATCTGGAAGCTTGTTTTTATCCAAGTAAGCCTTAGAAAAGTTCCACATTTTCTGCAACTTTATTCATAGGAGCCAAACTAAGTTAGAGTTTTTTAATCAGCTTGGAATGTGAAAATCTGTTATTCCTGCAGTCATTCTTTCTGAACTTCCTCCTTGCTCTTAAAAGTATCGTTGTGCCTTTGGGAGCTAGGGAGCAGGGACATATGAGTGCCTAATGGGTGACATCCTGAAGAAAGGGAGAATAACACATTGCTGTCACATTGGTGACTACACATTACTTTGGGAGTTGAATAGTTCCCAGACCTTTTTGCCCTATAATACGTGTGTATTCAAGGTTCTAAAGTAGTCTTTTCTTAAGCCTTTTCTTTTAGCTGATTGAGAAAAAGTATCACATGAACAAGAGGCTTTTAGGAATCTTCAGGGCTAAGTGTTCCCTTCTCCTTGCAGATTATATAGTTATTGCTGCTTCAGGACCTCTACCTTGCGGCTGCCTGCTAGTCCCTCCAAGATGAAGAACGCAGACTGAACAGTGCAGTGCTCACTTGAGAGGACTCTTAGCATTCTGATTTGCACAGACCCAGAGAATCTATCACATTCTGTTTCTTAGTCTTTCTTATCATCTGTGCATTCCATTCTTTCACACGTTCCTTTTGTGGGGAAGCAACATGGAATGGAGGAAGAACATGGATTTTCCACTACTTCAAATGCACGTACAGAATTTATTAACTGTGATAAACAGGCTACTGGGTTTCCTTGTCATTAAAATGGGGATAATAAGACGGGCCTCTCTGGGATTGTTGTGAAGATTTAATAAATATTATGTATAAAGTTTATAGCATAATTCCTTAATCCCTGTATGCTTCCAAAAGCAGTTGCAGAACCTCAAGCCTAGATCACTTACTACTTTTCTTTGTTCCTACATCCTGGTTGCTAAGTGTTGCCACTTAGAAATCCATGGCCCATGATCTCAGCTGAGACCTCCATGCTGCCCAGCAATGCTTTCATGTGATTTTAGCCACCTTTTTTCTTGTCCAATGCAGAGGACAGAAATTGTTGGCCCAGAAGAACTTGGTTCCCTAGACCTCTTTTGTTTGGCCTTGACGTAGTTTTTCATATGTTGGGATTGGCTGTGAGGATTTAAAATTTAGGAGATGTCAACTAAAAGTTAAAATGTCTAGCTTCTTTTGAAAACTTGAATGATCTGAAAACCCAGCATGACATGGCAGTCATTGGTTTCTCCCTTGAGACCGGTGTATCTTCTCGTCTTGCCAAATTGTCTACCACCTTGTGGACTGACCCTGGCCCGTGCGATTCACTTAGGTTGCTCAGTTGATCCTGGGAGGCTTTGACTTTTTTGGTCTTGTCCTATGACCTCTTCCTCCTTAAAATCCCTCAGATCCATCCCCTTCTCCCCATCACTCCTAGCCTGGAGTGCTGGAATAGTGTCCTAACCCATCTTCTTATCTCTAGCACTGTCCCTCTTGAGTCTGTCTTCACGGTATTACCAGGTTCATCTTTCTAAATTGCAAACTGAATCATATCACTCTCCTGTTTCAAATTCTTCATTGCCTTTCCACTTTGTACAAATGAAGTTTAAACTCCTTAGCATGGTGTTGCATTTCTGCGCAAGTTGGGGAGGGGCAGAGAGAGGGGGAGAGAGAATCCCAGGCGGGCTCTGCATGGCTCAAACTCCCCAACCATGAGATCATGACCTGAGCCAAAACCAAGAATCCGACGCTTAACTGCCTGAGCCACCCCGGTGCCCCTGGTGTTGCATTTCTGCCTGATCTGGCCAGTACCTCTCCAGCCACTTAACCTCTCTGTGCCTTGGTTTCCTGCTATTGAGCATGAGAGAAATAATAGTTCTTATATATAGTGTTATAATAAAGATTAAATTTAAAATGCATATAAAGCACTTAGCATAGTACTCAAAATTTAATAAGTGCTTAGTAAATACTAGTTATTAGTATTATGATGGTACTATATATATATTTTTTTTCAGGTCTTCATATTTGCTATTTCTTCTACCCTGAATGTTCTTACACCCCTATTTTTCCCTTTTTAACAAAAATTTTTTTTTCATGTTTGTTTATTTTTGAGAGAAAGAGAGATAGCATGAGCAGAGGAGGGGCAGAGAGAGGGAGATGTAGAATCTGAAGCAGGCTCCAGGCTCTGAGCTGTCAGTACAGAGCCTAACGCAGGGATCAAACTCACAAACCATGAGATCATGACCTGAGCCCAAGTCGGATGCTTAACCGACTGAACCACCCAGGCACCCCACTCCCCATCTTCCCCTTAATTGCAGCTTATCCTATGGGACTTAGCTCACATGTCTCTACAGTATATTCCCTGAACCTCAATATCCTTTGGCACGTGTACTTACCTCTAGTAGTGCAGTTTTCACATTATAGTGAAGTCTCATTTCTTACTCATCTCCTCATTTAGACTTTTAAGCCCTTTGAAGATAAGAACTGTCTTACACATCCCATCCCTGTATCCCGAATGACCAGTGCAGATCTAAGCATTGACAAATTAATGATCAACCTCATTCATGGCAGAAGATACTTGATTAATATTACTACTGTTAATTCTTAGGGAATTGAGAAGATGTGCCCTAAAACCTTTTATTAAGCCCTCATTTCAATTTTTTTTTAATGTTTTCTTCTCTATGTGTGCCTTTTTTCCTTCTCTTTTTACATCAGTGTCCCATTTCCATTCTCTGCTCCTACCGCCACTCCATCAGAGTTTGTTTTACAGAAGAGATGTGTTCTTATATGGCTTTTGTAGTGTATTCTTTTGGTAATTGTCTGCTTTGTTTTTGTGACATATCCCTTTCTAGATAATGATACTGGTATACATTTTATAAGGTGAACTTTTGCTGATAAACCCAATCTGTATCAACTGTATCAGCTTTTAGGTTTGGTAAGACTTTTTTTTTTTAAGTTTATTTATTTTGAGAGAGAATGTGCAGGTGGGGGTAGGGGGTAGACAGAGAGGAGCCCAATGTGGGCTCAGTATCATGAACCGTTGAGATCATGACGTGAGCCAAAATCAAGAGTCGGATGCTTAACCAACTGAGGCACCCAGGTGCCCTAGGGTATGGTAAGACATTCTATAGCAGCAACATGTTTTAGCCGTCAGTGTGGATACTGTTTGAATGAATAAAATTTGCTATGTTTGGGTTTCATCTTCTTTTTTTTTTTTTTTTGTAAGTTTGTTTATTTTGAGAGAGACAGAGACAGTGTGAGTGGGGAAGGGGCAGAGAGAGAGGGGGAGAGAGAATCCCAAGCAGGTTCCGCACTGCCAGCGCAGAGCCCCATGTGGAGCTCAAACCCACAAAACCATGACATCGTGACCTGAGCCAAAAGCAAGAAGTGGACACTTAGCTCACTGAGCTACCGAGGCGCCCCTGGGTTTCATCTTCTAATCCAGTTCCTGTCTTTAGGAATGGAGTGAATATAGTCATCATAATGGGAAATAGCAACTGTCTTTTTTTTTTTTTTTTTTTTTTTTTTAATGTTTATTTATTTTTGAAAGAGACAGAGACAGAATGCGGGTGGGTTGGGGCAGAGGGAGAGGGAGGCACAGAATCCGAAGCAGGCCCCAGGCTCTGAGCTGTCAGCACAGAGCCCGACACGGGGCTTGAACTCACGAGCTGTGAGATCATGACCTGAGCCGAAGTCGGGCGCTCAACTGACTGAGCCACCCAGGCGCCCCGTCAACTGTCTTTTATAGACAATGTTTCTTTCCATTTCTCCGGTTTCTGTAAGTTCTCGTCCCCAGTGTTATTTTCTTCCTCTTCTTACTTGCTTTTTCTTTTAGATCACAGATTCTGCTGGCCATATTCTGTACTCCAAGGAAGATGCAACCAAGGGGAAATTTGCCTTTACCACTGAAGATTATGACATGTTTGAAGTGTGTTTTGAGAGCAAGGGTAAGTAATCAGAGTGTTTTTCCCTGAGTTAAGTGTCTTCTCTCAAATTAGAGCATGAACTTTCTCTCCTGGGCCAGCAGGAAGAGGAAATGGAAACTACATTTGCTTATATATGTCTTTCACACATATAAGTGAAAGTTGGCTAATCAGCCGAGTTCTTCATGTCATGGAGTAGGCATTTCTTGAATGATGTGACATTTGGTTTGAATGATAGAGTTGAATTTCGTAGAGATGCTAGAAAATAGTACATTTATATGCTAGTGACACATTTTCTAAGGGATTAGAAATAAGGTCTGTCTGACAATATATAGCAAAGTTAGAAATATTTTTGGTCTCAAGAGCACTTCCCTAGTTCTATCTTGCTATGGATTCTTCTGTGCATCTCAAGGCCAAGATCCTATCCTTAGTACCTTTTAGACTAATTACGTGATGGCTTCTGGGCTCCGTAATGGGTTAAAATAAAAGGCAAATTCCTTTTCACTCTGCATTTGTTAGCTTCAAGGACTCTAGATTCTAAAAGCTGTATGCATTTGTATTTGTTACATTAATTGGGACCCTTTGGGGTGACAGCACATAAAAACAAAACTCAAGCTGCCTTGACTCTCTGAACTGGGAAGTCTGCAGTATGGTGCTGACCTCAGGCACAGCTGGTTCTTGGGAGTTTTAACAGTGTCATTGGAATTCCACCTCTCTCTTAGTGCTTCCTTTCCTTGCCTCCATTTAATTTTATTCTCAGGCTTTCTCTGTATAGTAACAAAAAGACTCCTGGCAGTTTTACATTTGTAGAATATTCAGAACAAATGATCCTAGAAGAGCAAGCTCCTTTGCCAAGAGTGGCAGTAGATTCCCGGGAGTGGCAGATCAACTACCTGCTTTTGACAATTAACCAAGAATTGATTCCCTTGATCTAAAGTTGGTCAATTTACCCTAAAAGCTAAGGGAGTTTGCCTGAAGTAAATGGAATAATAGATTAAAAATTAAAGGATTTTAATGGTGATTTCATGAGTGATATCCTTCTGTCTGCTCCTAGCTGTGCCAGTTCCAGGATGTCTCAACAGTATTCTAGACATTTCCACATAGTTTTGCCACCCTTATCTCAAAACCAAGATGTCTAAGACGTCTAGAGGCCGTATTCATGAGCCTCTCTTCCAAATGAATTCCTCTCGCTTACCACCGTTCCCACTACCCTTCCAGTTACTTGGGCTCACATTTGGAAATTATTTTTTCCTTTGTCAGCCTATCATTGAGTTCTGCTTATACTTCTTTCAAAATATCTTCTGTGTCTGTTACCACACAATCTGAACTCTAATCTTTTAGATCCTGGATTGTGTCATTAGGCTTCAGATACCCCTGCTCTTAATATATCCAAATACTGTTACCAGATTTGTCTCCTAAAACACATATTTCATCATGTCAGTCCTTTTTCAAAAGCTGTCCCTGCTCTATAGTGGTAGTAATGTTCCTATGCTATAGAGTGAAACCCAGAATCAGAATTTTTGAGCTAGAAGAGATTTTAGGCATCCTGGCATTCAATAGTCTTTATATTCTTGCCCTAGCCTTGTCTTCCGCTGCTCATCAGTCCCAGCAGGTCTAGTTTGCTCTGCCCTCTAAACACATCACGTACATTCATTTGCTGGAATGCTCTCTTCCAATAAAAGCATGAGTTTACCTTAGCTTACCTCCCTCAACCATTCTAGCCTGCTCAGTTTCTCAATCGATTGATTCATCTAACACATCATTTATTAAGTGCCCTTACATGCCAAGCGCTGTTTCAAATGTTGGGGATACAGCAGTGAATAAAACCAGTTCTGTTCTCATGGAGCTTACATTTTCATTGACGCAAATAGACAATAAACAAGTAAATATAAATCAGGTAGTAATGAGGACTTTGTAGAAAGAGCCAAATGCCTTGAGATGCTTAGCATACCTCAGAAACAGCAAGGAGGTTAATGTGGCTTCCTCTAAATAGTATATCACTCACTGATGAGATCATTTAGGCATTTTTGAATATGTATGAATATATACATCACACAGCTTTGTGTTATTTAAATGTCTCCTGTATGTCTGTCTTACATTTCCAATTTTCAACTCTTTGAAGGTAGAACTTATCTTTTATTCTGAGTGTTTTATGTGCTGATGCTGTGCATATAGATGTCCAGGAACTAGTTTTTAAAATATATATGTATGAGGCACCTGGGTGGCTCAGTAGGTCAAGCGCCCAACTTCAGCTTAGGTCATGGTCTCACAGTTCAGTTTGTGAGTTCAAGCCCTGCATCAGGCTCTGTGCTGGCAGCTCAGAGCCTGGAACCTATTCAGATGCTCTGTCTCGCTCTCTCTCTGCCCCTCCCCCACTTGTACTCTGTCCCTCTCTCAAAAAATAAGCATTAAAACATTTTTTTCATAAAAATTATATATATATGCATAAATGTATACACATATACAGTATAGTCCCCACTCAGTTTCCAGTTTCATTTGTTTTGATATGGCAATGTGATAACTTGTAGTCTTTGGAGCCCCTTTTAAAAGATTGTTCATTTGGGGGCACCTGGGTGGCTCAGTCGGTTAGGCAACCAACTCTTGGTTTCTGCTCAGGTCATGATCTCACGGTTTGTGGGATCGAGCCCTGCCTCGGGTTCTATTCTGACAGTTTGGAGCCTGCTTGGGATCCTCTCTCTCCCCCTCTCTCTCTCTGCCCCTCCTCCACTCATGCTCTCTCTTGCACTCTCTCTCAAAATAAATAAACATTGGAAAAAAAAAAGTAAGTTGAAAAAAAAGATTCTCCATTTGACAGAGAAATGCAGAGAAGGTTTTGTTCTTGTTCTTCGTTTGTTTTGTTTTATTTTGTTTTCTTTTTACAAAGGGGACCCTTTAGGGCCACGATGTCAGCTACGGGGATAAGTTGGCTGGTCTCTACAAGAGACTATATGGTCTGGACTGAGAACAGCCAGAGGTCTGTGGTTTTGTGGTTTCACTTGTGTTTGAATAATGCTTAATGCTGTGCTGTGGCAACAGAGAGGTGGTGGAAAGAGTCTATTAGGAAGAGAGTATCTTGATCATTTGGACCAGGTGGGGTTGTGAGCTGATTCAGTTACATAACTTTTTAAATGAGGAAGGAGAATCAAAAATCTGCACTGCATCTCTTATGGGCCAATGTTATGATCAGGATTATACATGGGATTTGGGGAAAGAGATCTATACCTCTCTGGGTGCCACTGTTTTGTTTTGGAAACTTACTGGTTTAATGCTCAAAAGGCATCTGTGACTTGTCTTAGTTTCTTATTAGTCCTACCTATGTAGTCTTATTTCTCTGGCTTTCAAGTGATCTTTCTAATCTATCCAAAAGAACTTCTTTACTGTCTTTTAAACCTGCCATACTCATTTCAGTATCTGAACCTTTGCCCATACTTTGCCCTCTGCCTAGAGTACTCTGTCCTTGCCTTCAGGTGCTTTCTCTTTAGTGAAGTCTGTCCACAACTATTGCCTTCCCTTCTCTAACCTTTATTTCATAGCTGAGACTATCTGAACTGGGTTTTTTGGCTTTGTCTTTTTAATGTATTTATTATTGAGAGAATGTGTGCATGTGGGGGGGGGTTGGGGAGCAGAGAGAGGGAGAGAGAGAATCCCAAGCAGGCTCTGTGCTGTCAGTGCAGAGCTGACACAGGGCTCGATCTCACAAACTGTGAGATCATGACCTGAGCTGAAGTTAAGAGTCAGATGCTTAACTGACTAAGCCACCCAGGTGCCCCTGAACTGTTTTTTTTTTTTCCTTCAAGTTTTATACTGCTTTGCATTTTCACTGTAGTTGTTATGCATATATATGTCTTAGATTCCCATGGAATTACTTGAAGGCAGAGATTGTAATTCAGTACAGTTCTAGCACCTAGTGAGTTCTTACTGAGTAGTTATTGAGTTGACTTTTGTCCATATCAGAAACCTCCAGTGTTCAGGCAGCAGAGGGTACAGTACCATTCTCTCTGGCTTATAGTCTCAAGAACCCCGATGCTTAAGTGGCATTGTTTCCCTAAACTCCTAATTTCATGCAGGCAGCTTCTTATTTTATAAATAATTTGGTGAATTGATGAATTCCAGGGGATTGGGGCTGAGCAGTTTCCTGCGACTCTGAGTCTTTTCCTCTCTCCTACCTGATGATTTAAGTTTAAATTCCTTTTTGATCAAGCTGAATCAGTTTACTTTTTCTAATATGAGCATAGTTCTGTTGGCCCTGCTATGCCAAACAGACATTTCTCTAAGAAGCATCCCTGAGAATTGTACTCTTATTTACAAGTATTTTTCTTGGGCTCTTCTAAGTGTTTTGTGCGTCCTATATAACATTTTATTAGCCTACTGAAGTGGCCTTCCATTGACCAAAATGTTCGAATTAATGTGGAATATTAGCTAGATCCTGTGTTGTTTTCAGTACTCATGTTTATATTAAGTAAATTCAAGCTTAGCGTATACCCATTAATCTTTTTTTTTTTTTTTTCCAAAAATTGACAGGCCTTTTCAGATGTGGAAGTGTCCTTTTCAGTCTGAGTTGGTGCCCGCTACCTATTGGCTACTCAATTTTATACTTTTTGACTTGAGTTTTATTTCCTAATCTGGTAAAGTCCGTATGTTGTCCCTTCTGCTCTCCTATTCTTCTGTAGTGCCAGCTGCAGTGGCTTATGTCCTGCCTGCTCAGAGATGTTTGCCAGCAGCATATTCTCACTGCTTTCCGCCACCGCGCACAGATCGAGGCTTTGTCTGGAATGCTTGTGATTTTAGCCAGAGCCAGGAATTTTCTGCAGCTGAGTAGGGGGAGGAGTCACGGCTGTTTCCCTCTATTGAGAGGGTAGGGGTTAGAGAGAGGGAGGGGGGTGGGTGACTTCCCGGAATTTTAAATATTCTACACAATGAAGCTTTTGATTTCTCTCTCAGGAACAGGGCGGATACCTGACCAGCTCGTGATTCTAGACATGAAGCACGGAGTGGAGGCGAAAAATTACGAAGAGGTACGTCCTGCTGGAACAGCCAGAGGAGGCAGTAGCGTGCTGGCTGTGAGGTTTCTGTGACCTAGTCAGGCCGACCGGCTGTGCTTTGCCCAGAAGGCTTTTGTTTTCTCATCAATCATGTGACATCCAGCTACAGTCTTACTGATGCGAGAAGTTGTATTAACAGCCTTGAACGGTAATTATGGCTGTGCCATCAGCCAAATGACTGAACCAGCTATCCCATAGAAATGTTGACGTGATAAAACACTCAAGCGTATGCCATTAGCACTCTCGAGACAGAAACCCAGAGGTATAGCTGTAATTTTTTTTTAAGTTTATTTATTTTGAGCGAGAGAGGGCAAGAGCCGGGGAGGGGCAAGAGAGACGGGGAGAGAGAGAGAGACCGAGACCCAAGCGGGCTCCACGCTGTTAGTACAGACCCTGACACGGAGCTCAGACTCACAAACCTGTGAGATCATGACTTGAGCCAAAACCAAGAGCTAGATACCTAACCAACCGTGCCCCTGTCATTTATTTTTTATTTTGGGAGAGAGCGAGCAGAGGAGGGGCAGAGAGAGAATCCCAAGCTGACTCCGTGCCGTCACCACAGGGCCCGACGTGAGCAGGATGCTTAACCAATTGAACCACCCAGGCGCCCCTATATTTGTAATTATTAAAATTACAGATTTCATTTATATGTTCAAGATTAAGAAAAGCAATGTGTTTTTAATTCCTGAGGATTTTACTCCAGATGGACAGCTCTATGTATGTGTGTGTGTGTGTGTGTGTGTGTGTGTGTGTATGTACATATATATATATGTATATATCTAGGACATGGATTCAATGCTATTTAGACACGAACAACCGTGCTGACTTTGAGAAACACCATAATCAAAAGTAGCTTATAGTTAATAACACAATTTCAGTCTTTTATGAAAAGGAGCACGATGGAAGGAAAAACAGTAGACTGGAGAGCTTGATAACGAATAAATATTTTTGCTGACAGGTAGTATTATAAGGAATAAAAACTGGCATTTATTTGGGTGGTATGGAGGTGGGGGTGTGCATAGGATAAAGGTAAGGGAACTGAGCTTTTTCATCTATTATGATAGCACAGAATGGTTCTTTAAGTGAAGAGCACCTTTTAAAAACCTCAAGGACTATATAAGAGTGGAGAGGACTATATAAGTGGACTTATATAGTGGACTATATAAGAGTATTTTTACCCAAATCAGAGTCTTTTTACTGAGGGCATGAAGAAGAGGTGGGGTACAGGAAATAAATTGGTTTTAAAGACTGTAGACTCAATATTAACAAAGAAAAGTGTATTTAAGAGAATATTCTAGGACTGATGGAGCTAGAGAAGTTGCTCTGCCTTTGGCCAGGACCTGGAAGCGAAATATCCTGGAATGGAATCAGGTTGGAAGTGACTGGCTGGCTCTGCAACAGGAAGGAGTAGTACAACAGCTGCAGCTCTTCAGGTCTTTCCTCTTTTTCCTAGTTCAGATGTCCAATTGAACAAAACCAGGCTGAGTTATGTGTAGGTGATAAACGGGAGCAGTGATGCAGTGGTGAATGGAAGACCGTTCCCAGCAGAGACATTAATTTGCTTGTTACCATGTCTAAACTAGTTTAAAGTTGTTGTTGTTTGTTTTTTTAACGTTTATTTATTTTTGAGACAGAGACAGAGCATGAATGGGGGGCGGTCAGAGAGAAGGAGACACAGAATCTGAAATAGGCTTCAGGCTCTGAGCTGTCAGCACAGAGCCTGACGCGGGGCTCGAACTCACGGACTACGAGATCATGACCTGAGCCGAAGTCGGACGCTCAACTGACTGAGCCACCCAGACGCCCCATAAAGTTGTTGTTTTTTTTAAACATTTATTCATTTTTAAGAGATGGAGCTTGAGCGGGGGAGGGGCAGTGAGGGAGGGAGACACACAATCCCAAGCAGGCTCCAGGCTCCAAGCTGTCAGCACAGAGCCCAACGCGGGGCTCAAACTCACAGACTGTGAGATCATGACCTGAGCCAAAGTCGGACGCTCAACCAACTTGAGCCACCCAGGCACCCCTAACCTAGTTTAAAGAAATAAAGCAAGAGAGCCTCTTTATTTGGTGAACTGAAGAGTAAGTTGAAAAAATCCTTTTAAACTTTGAGGGTTCAGAAGAATCTTAATTATGTTTAAATATGATACTGTGTGTTAAAATGGTGTTATAAGGTATAAAAGAGAAAAATGCTGTTGCAGTTATTATGAAGTGGAAGAACAGGTAAAATGATTTTCAGTTTTTGATTACTGCCTCACTATCCTCAACTGCAGACCGTTCTCTGAGCCAGGTTCCTTTAAATTCCTACTGTGTACAATTTTACCTGTTGTAACTTTTCCTCCTAATATGATGGCTGTCATTAAGTGGTATACATTAAATAATAGGGCATTTGGAGACGTTAGACATCATTTCCCCCTCTAAAACAGAGACTATTATTTGTGAGTTTACATATATATAAAATGATGTGGATATCACTGTAACAGGACATTTTGGAACTCCTATTCCTCCTGGAATTTCAACCATCCTTGGACTTTGTTGACATTGGGGAAGGGCCTTTATCTTTCCTGACCTTTTGCTTAACCCAAGAGGGGAATCCCTACCCGAAGAAACCGCAGCACTTCCTTTGCCTGCTTCCTGCTTTGGAAGCCTGGCATGTCCTAAGCATTTCATTACGCACATGGTTACAACACAGCTCTAAATTCTGTTTCTTAACCAAGTAACTCTTATTACTACTTTCTTCGGTGATCTTACCACCCCCCCACCCTACCCCCCCACCACCAAAAAAAGCAAACCAAACTGAGAGGAGAAGTGGTTATGACACAGGCCAAAGACTAGCCCTTTTTTCAGTCAATGGCTAGGTTCCCTTGAATCTTGCTTAGAAATAGCTGTTACTTGTCTCTCGGCAAATGCCTGTGACAAGAACATGAATAATAGAAGCACTTGTTCTCTGGTTAATTACCAGAGAGCATTGAGCATATGTAGAGGTTTTGAGGCATTTAATTTCAGGCCCTTGAGGTAATGGAGAGCTTTTATCTCCAGAGGATTTGGGCCTGTTGGCATAAGTGTTTAGCTTTGGGGAAGTGGCACATTTCTTTAATTTTTTTTCACATGCAGAACATCTTTCCCTCACAGCTTTGGGCTTCATGACTCTGAAGTCCCTTGTGGTTTTGTAAAGTTCAGTAGTAGTCAATGGTTCGATAGCTGGGCAGAGTACCACAATACCTACTAAATTGGTACAGAGGATTTACTTAATTAGCGCATGTGGAATTGCTGTGTCAATAATAGAAATGTAAGGTGATGCTATTTGGAAGCTAGAATGGTTGTCCTGTTGTAAAGAAGCATAGAGTCTTGAACTTTGAATTCTTTAAAGAGTTCGGAATGCTATCTCCTCAAAAATAAAGCACTTTTGATTCCCTCTGTTGAATTTTAAGGACCTCTCACCACAGTGTCTTTTGCCCATGAAGGGGGCATCTTTTTAGAGTCAGTATGTGAATTGAGCCGTTTTTTGTTTTGTTTTTTTTTTTTAGTGTTTATTTTTGAGAGAGAGCATGAGCAGCGGATGATGGGCGGGGGAGGTGGCAGGGCGGGGAGACAATGGATCCCAAAGGGGCTCTGTGCTGACAGCAGAGAGCCTGAATAAAGGGGCTCGAACTCATGAACTGTATGAGATTCTGACCTGAGCCAAAGTCTGATGTTCAAATGACTGAGCCACCCAGGCGCCCCGAGCCAATTTTTTTTTTTTTTTTTTTTGAGTTTGTGGTCTGTGAACTAGAGCAGCTGTTTATGAGGACTTAATTGTCTAGTCCTGCGGTTGTGGAAATGAAGGCAATCACTGTCTCACAAAGAAGGAGCTATCTGACATATCCTCTAACTCTGGGGCTGTGTATGTCCCTCCTTTCTTCCTTCCTTCCTTCCTTCCTTTCTTTCTTTCTTTCTTTCTTTCTTTCTTTCTTTCTTTCTTTCTTTCATTCATGGGGCCCCATATGCAACATGGGTTGAACTCATGACCCTGAGGTTAAGAGTCGCATGCGCGAATGATTGAGCCAGGCAGGCGTGTGTATGTCCTATCTTGATGTGGATGTCAGCATTTTCAGCACAACTAAAATCCTGTTTTGCATGTGGGTTCTATTAGTATGTCATTTGCTATCAACATGTACACCAGAAACACAATTGCCCTTTTCGGAGCAACAGCTGAAGACTTTTCAAAAGTTCTACTTTTCTGAATGCCCTCGGGAAGGAGGGACTCTGGTTCTGCATACTGGATCCAAAATCCCTTTCTGACATAAGTTAAATGAAATAACATGGGTAAGGAACCTGACACATAGTTGGTCAGTTCAGCAGATTTTGGCTCCCTTCTCCCGCCCTTTCTGGAAATTGAATATGACAGAGTAAATAGGATCATGTTAAATTTCACTTCGCCCTAAGATTGGCAGTATTATCTGGCCTTATTTTGGCACATTGTTGACCTTTTGAGCTTCTGTGAAGAGGCCTGTGATTCACATACCTCCCTACACAAGTAGACTTGTCCTTGGTTATAGGTCGGCCTTCTTTATCTTAACTGTGCTCGATTAGATGGTCTCCACTGTTGCTGCTGTGCTTCTAAAATTTGGGGGGTTGTGGAGGTAACTGCAGTTTGACTGAATTTGGCTTACCACACCAAGCTTCTCTTGACTCTCCGTGCTCCACCAGGAAAACAATCCAGGGATTCTCTGGAGGCGGGTTTGTTTCACATGTCTGTTTTAAGAAGCAGTTTCTCAGAGTTAACACCTTTTCTTGGGGCAATTACATGTAACTCGCAACTCTAGATTCAAATCCTCATTAGAGGAGGGGAAGATTTGGATACGGCCTAAGAAGGATAATTTCAGCCGTTTTGGAAAGTGTTGTATGTATGCAGGGAAAGGCTTTATAACTTGTAGTTTTCCAAGCATTACCTACCACTACAGAGGAGAGTGAAAGTGTGGTAGGGAGGACCTTCTCCTGGGCAGAGGGTGGAAGTAGATGTAGAATGTTCTTAACTTAGAGGAAGCCCTTGCTTCAGGGGACCAACGGCACTTATTTTCTGCTATGAGAAAGTTGGCTTCTCTGAAGAAGGCATGGAATGGACATGCTATGCAAAGTATACATTGTATTCATTTCCTTGAGTTCAAGGGCCAAAGTAGTGTGGGGAAAGAGAGGTGCCTGGGTGGTGCTGCCGTCTTGTTAAGTGTCTGACTCTTGGTTTCAGCTCAGGTCATGTCTCACAGTTTTGTGGGTTCGAGGCCCACATTGGGCTCCGTGCTGGCAGCATGGAGCCTGCTTGGGATTCTCTATTTCTCTCACACTTTCTCTCTCCCCTTTCCTTGCTCACGCTGTCTCTGTCTTTCTCAAAAATAAATAAAACCTTTAAAAAAGTTTTTAGAAGGATAAAAATCAAAACTATGAATATGACAGTGTATGATTGAGTTAATTATGTGGCACAGTCTAAGTGCTATAGGATTTTAGGAAAGAAGGAATTGGGGTGGACAGAAATGGTTAAAAGGAAGCTTCGTGGTTAGGGCTTAAAACATAGGTAGGATTTGGATACACTGAGTGAATGTGCTTTTGGAACTCAAAAATATGGTTTTGATCGCAGTTTACAGCAGAGCTTTGCGTCTTTTTTTTTTTTTTCTAATTTTTTAATGTTTATTTTTGAGAGGGAGAAAGAGTGTGAGTGGGGGAGGTGCAGAGAGAGAGGGAGACACAGAATCTGAAGCAGGCTCCAGGCTCCAAGCTGTCAGCACAGAGCCCAACGTGGGGCTCAAACCCATGAACCATGAGATCATGACCTGAGCTGAAGTCGGACACTCGACTGACTGAGCCACTCAGGGCCCCAGAACTTTGCAATTTTGATGCTGAATAAATGCTTCGGTGATCTTGGGTAGGGAGTCAAGAGACCATGGTTCTGTTAGACTTGGTTTTCCACCCAAAAGACTGAGTAACCATGGAATCTTCAGTTTCTTGATTTGTAAAATGAGGTCGGTCTGTCTGTGATGGCTCTTTGATTATTTAATGGCTAAATGCAGCCTACAAGGGGAATGCTTCCCTCTAGTGGAGAATGTATGGTACACAATCTTGTCAAATAGGCTTTGCTTTTATCTAGCTGTTGACAAAATACACATCATCCTTTCAGCCTAGGAAGAGAGAAGTAGACTAGGATAGTGACCTGCCATCATGAAACATGTATAATTTCACATTCATCTTTAAAAAAAAAATTATTTATTTTTTGAGAGAGAGAGACACACACAGCACGAGCGGGGGAGGGGCAGACAGAGATGGGGAGACAGAATCCGAAGCAGGCTCCAGGCTCAGAGCTGTCAGCACAGAACTCGATGCAGAGCTCACACTCACGAACTCTGACATCATGACCTGAACCAAAGTCAGACGTGTAACTGACTGAGCCACCCAGGTGCTGCTATAATTTCACATTCTTGCAAACACTTTGAACCTTAAATCAGACTTTTATTTTATTTAAGTTTATTTATTTTTGACAGAGCGAGCGAGCATGAGCTAGGGAGGGGCAGGGAGAGAGGGAGACACAGAATCCGAAGCAGGCTCCAGGCTCCGAGCTGTCAGCACAGAGCCTGATGCAGGGCTTGAACTCACGAACCTTGAGATCATGACCTGGGCTGAAGTCGGACGCTTAACCGACTGAGCCCCCCAGGCTCCCCAGATCAGACGTTTAAAAGAGCAGAACAACAGTCTGGGGATTTTGATAGAGGTTTTCTTATTAGCTTTTTGTGCCAACTATGAGAAAAGTCATGATAATACTCATTGAATACTTCATCCTAGGCAAGCAAAGAAGGTCTTCCTGAGAATAGTGGTAATTTGCTTAAAAATTTTACTCTCTTAGTCTCTAAAAATGAGAATAATATCAGTATGAAACCAAGGAAGTTTGGCTGATAAACTGGACAACTTACCCAGATCCTTGAGGCCTAATATAGCTTGATCACTTCACCTTTGATCCAGAAAAAACTTAGTGTAGTCTGCTAGTTTCCTTCATCAGATTTTCAGTACCTACAGAGTAAAAATATAAACTCACACTTGGATTCCAATCTCAGCTCCACCAAGCTCTGAGAACTTGGGTGAGTTATTTAACACTCTGAACCTTAATTTCCTCATCTGAAGAATTTAGAGATAATAATATCTCTAATACAGGGTTATCTCATACAGGGTTAGGAGGATTAAGCAAGATTACAAGGTATGAAATATGTACACATTCTAGATATATACCGGTAGGTCTGATTCATTATACAGCCTTCTTCATCCTCTTCCTCAGCTTAACTCCAGCCTGACTTTTGAACTTTATGTTTGCTGTTAGCCACCACCCTCCCCCAGGCACGTATGTGTGTTGACGTGTGAGTGCACACACACATACACATCAGACTACCTATGACTAGACAACTCATGGTCTCCTAAGCATGGCTTACAGTTTCCTCCCTCCAAGTTTTGGTGTGCAACTTCCCTGTAACCTTGAATGCCTTTCTATCTCATCTCTTTCGGAATCCTGCAGAATTCATGAGACTCGGTTCACTCATTTCCTGTTAACCTTTCCTTTATCCTTCCAACTATGATTAATCGTGTGCTGGTTTCTTTCCTTTCCACTTTTTTTTTTAAGTTTTTTAGATTTATTTTTATTTTGAGAGAGTGTGAGCGGGAAAGAGACAGGGACAGAGGGAGAGAGAATCCCAAGCAGGCTCTGCACTGACAGAGCCTGACATGGGTCTCGATCTCACAAACCATGAGATCATGACCTGAACCCAGGCACACCCTTTTTTTTCCTCTTTACACTTTTAATGTGTACTTTTGTTGTAAAAGTTAATACATAATGCCTTATATTATGGTTATAGCTTTTTATATGAGCCTCTCTACCAGACCGTGAGCTTCTTAGGAACAGAGATCATCATTTATCTTGGTACCTTGCACATAGTAAGCATTGTTGTTAGGGTCTTAAAATGTTCTGTTTTTGTTTTTTTTTTTAACAGCTTTTTACATTTTTTTAATCTCTAAGTTTAGATTAAATGTAAATATATATCCATTCATATTGTTATTTACCATTGAGTATCCATGATGTGTTAGATGGTTGGAATAGCAAATTAGTTTTCAACATTGTTTTAATATCTTGGCAATTCTTTAAGTTTCCTAGATTTAAAAGTATCAAGAATTGGTATCAAGAATAAAGGTATTAAAAAAAAAAAAAAAGAATAAAGGTATTTATTAGGCAGGTATGTGTTTTAGGAAAAGAGACCTTCATCCCACTCATAGAAGGTCAAAACGAATTTACCAAAGTAAGGACAGGGTTGAGTAGGGATTTCATTGAGGAAATATCAACTTGGAAAATGGGAGTTGGGCTGTTTGGTTATGAATAGAGCTAAAGAGTCTGGAGTAGGACCTATACTAGAAGAGGAGTTGGGGAATTGAAGGAGTAAGTAAACGGTGGCCTGTATGCAGTATGGAATACTGTGCAGCAGTTAGGAAGGATGAGGTGAATCTCTAAGCGCTGAAGTTTTTTGTTGTTTTTGTTTTTGGACTTATTTATTCATTTATTTATTTATTTTAATATATGAAATTTATTGTCAAATTGGTTTCCATACAACACCCAGTGCTCATCCCAAAAGATGCCCTCTTCAATGCCTATCACCTACCCTCTCCTCCCTCCC
>NW_026057582.1:26416063-26635900 GCF_023721935.1 Panthera uncia
CTGTATGGCTTATTTCACTTAGCATCACACTCTCCAGTTCCATCCACGTTGCTACAAACGGCCATATTTCATTCTTTCTCATTGCCATGTAGTACTCCATTGTGTATATAAACCACAATTACTTTATCCATTCATCAGTTGATGGACATTTAGGCTTTTTCCACAATTTGGCTATTGTTGAGAGTGCTGCTATAAACATTGGGGTACAAGTGCCCCTGTGCATCAGCACCCCTGTATCCCTTGGGTAAATTCCTAGCAGTGCTATTGCTGGGTCATAGGGTAGGTCTATTTTTAACTTTTTGAGGAACCTTCACACTGTTTTCCAGAGCAGCTGCACCAGTTTGCATTCCCACCAACAGTGCAAGAGGGTTCCTGTTTCTCCACATCCTCTCCAGCATCTATAGTCTCCTGATTTGTTCATTTTGGCCACTCTGACTGGCGTGAGGTGATACCTGAGTGTGGTTTTGATTTGTATTTCCCTGATGAGGAGTGATGTTGAGCATCTTTTCATGTGCCTGTTGGCCATCTGGATGTCTTCTTTAGAGAAGTGTCTGTTCATGGTTTCTGCCCCATTCTTCACTGGATTATTTGTTTTTTGGGTGTGGAGTTTGGTGAGCTCTTTATAGATTTTGGATACTAGTCCTTTGTCCGATATATAAGCGCTGAAGTTTTTGGAAAGATCTTACTAAATGAGAAAAAGCAAGCCATAGAGCAACGTGTACAGTATGATCCCATTTATAAGTATGTTTTTAATTACATGTTTGTGTGTACACTTATATGCACGCAAAAGCATAGTGTGTTATCTTCTAACAAGGTCTAGATAGATATACACCAAGTCCACAACCATGGTTACCTCTGAGAAGCAATGTGTGGATGTGGGAATTGGGGAGCTAGCTGTGAAGGTGGGCTTTTTGTTTTTGTTCCCTTTGCTTCTGAATGGTTGAAATTTTTAGCAGGAGAACATGTTTATGTATTGCTTATACAACTGAAAAGTAAACAGAACACCAGAAATGAATCGGGAGCAGGATTTTTGGTCTACAGTGCACAAAGGCCATCCTCAGTACCAAATGTATTTTAATTCCATCATAGTCTTTCAGGTTTTAGGCTTTTGGCCTATTGTCATTTAATAAAAAAGGTAGGAAGGGTTAGAAGTTGTCTTCCAAATAATTTTTTAAAATAATACTTTCAGCTGGCAGAGGCACAGCCATAGTTTCACTTCCAGTTCCTTTTTGCACGTTTCCATTTAGAGAGCCTTGTATCATTTATCGCTAAAGAAGTTTCATGCCATTGCTTTTATTCTGTCTCATTCAGGAAGCTTTGGAGGCGAAAGTGTAGACCAGGAAGTAAGCAGACTGAAGTTCAGCTTATGATATGTCTCTTGTATTGGTATCTTTTTCCTGGGGAGTTCAGTTCCTTTGCTCTGTGGCTCTATATGAGATCAATCAACTGATACATATTCTAGATTAATGGCAAAACTTGGCATTTGGGCATTCAGCTAGGAGAGTTTGCTGAATACATTAACTGACCTTTAGTTAAATGTTGTAGTCCGTTAGCGTTATTCTGTTTTGTAGCTGTCAGTCACACTAACCAACATTTTACAAATGTAAGAAAACATAAATCCAGTGAAAGAAAACAGGTGCATCATTACAAATTCATTGCATTTTATGTACTTTAAATATAAATCTAATTTTTGTATCCCTATCTTAACAGCAGTTTCTAGTTTTATTTTTTAATTTTTATTTATTTCATATATGAAATTTATTGTCAGATTGGTTTCCATACAACACCTAGTGCTCATCCCAAAAGATGCCCTCTTCAATACCCATCACCCGCCCTCCCCTCTTCTAGTTTTATTTTAAAAAATATTCAGTGAGGAATCTAGATTAGCAAAGAGAACATAAGAACACCCTTAAACTCTTCCTGTTCATCCTTTGTTAATTGCTGTTAATGTTAACAGGAAAAGAACAAAGAAAGTGAATTGGACAAAAGAGAAGAAAAAGTAGGGAGTTGTAGAGAGAACATATGGTAGATAGAGAGTAAAGAAGCAGATATAGGAAAAGAATATTTATTTATTTAAAGTTTGTGTAGAGAGAGCACACACGCAAGCGGGGGAGGGTAAGAGAGAGGCGGGTGGAGAGCGGTAATCCCAAGCAGGCGCTGCACTGTCAGCACAGAGCTCAACATGGGGCTCACAGACTGTGAGATCATGACCTGAGCCTAAATTGAGAATCAGGGGCACCTGGGTGGCTCAGTCGGTGGAGCGTCCGACTTGGGCTCAGGTCATGATCTCACGGTCTGTGAGTTCGAGCCCCGCGTCGGGCTCTGTGCTGACAGCTCGGAGCCTGGAGCCTGTTTCAGATTCTGTGTCTCCCTCTCTCTCTGACCCTCCCCCGTTCATGCTCTGTCTCTCTCTGTCTCAAAAATAAATAAACGTTAAAAAAAAAATTTAAATCGAGAATCAGACACTTAACCAACCGACTGAGCCACTCAGGTGCCCCAAGGAAAAGAAATTTTGAAGAATTCTGTATGTAAGAAAATTTTAAGTACACCCTGGTCTGGTATGTGAGTTTTAAGATCTGGAAAGCTCTGGTGATGTATCCCCATTTTAAAGCAATTCATAATCTAAGGTTGATAGGAAAAAACAAATAAAATAATGAAATCCTTTCTTTTATCGTATCTGCCTTTAGTTACTAGATGCTCTTGGAGGTTTCACAGTGGTCTAGGTTGAGAAAGGAAAACAATTCATTTCTCACATCCTTCATTCCTTAGCGTACAAGGAAGTCCTTGGAGATTTCTTTTGATAACTGGCTGTGTAATTCTAAAAACCAAAGATGCAGTGTAATTTTTTTTGTAGCAGACCCAGGAGTCATCTGGGCTCTGGAGCTCTGATATAAACCTTAAAGCTCTTTTGGGATTTAAATGAGCAAACCAGAATTCTCTAATTTTGTAGTTTGAGTTATTATCTTCATGTTATAGTTACACATACTCTCATTCCTGTGCATTCCCTATTGGGAATTTGGATGGTTGTCTTTTAAATTAAATCACATCTAATATCATGACTCTCTCACTTACTATGCTGATAATACGGTTTCTTGGACGTGAGTGGAAGGGTAAAGTAAAATGCTTTATTAAAATCAGGAATCTCAGGAAAATGATATATTTTTTTTTTTATTTTTTTTCAACGTTTTTTATTTATTTTTGGGACAGAGAGAGACAGAGCATGAACGGGGGAGGGGCAGAGAGAGAGAGAGACACAGAATCGGAAGCAGGCTCCAGGCTCCGAGCCATCAGCCCAGAGCCTGACGCGGGGCTCGAACTCACGGACCGCGAGATTGTGACCTGGCTGAAGTCGGACGCTTAACCGACTGTGCCACCCAGGCGCCCCGAAAATGATATATTTTAATTGATAGCCTACCATATGATAGAACTTCTAAGGAGGTTTTAATCAAAATTAAAGTATAAAGAAAAGTCTGAAATGGAAACACATAAACAGTTCGTGGGGAAGGGCAAAAGATTTTAAAATATGTTAGGGGCACCTGGGTGGCTTAGTCAGTTAAGCATCTGACTCTTGGTTTTGGCTCAGGTCATGATCTCACAGTTTGTGGGTTTGTGCCCTGTATTGGGTTCTGCACTGATGGTACAGAGCCTGCCTGGGATTCTCTCTTCCCTCTTGTACCCCTACCCCACTTGTGCAGGTGCTCTCTTGTCTGTCTCTCTCTCCCTCTCTCCCTCTCTCAAAAATAAACAAACTTTAAAAAATGAAATATGTTACAGTGATAACAGAAGGGATTTTAAGTTTTTGTTTTTGAAGATTTTATTTTTAAAATCTCTACACCCAATGTGGGGTCCAAACCCACAACCTCAAGATCGAGAGTCATGTGCTCCACTGACTGAGTGAGCCAGCTGGGCACCCCCAGTTTGGTGAAACTTTTTGTTTTTTTATTTGTTTAAAGGAAATTCAGAACCCATTTTATTAATGTTCGCTTATTTTTTTAATTTTTTTTTCAACGTTTTTTATTTATTTTTGGGACAGAGAGAGACAGAGCATGAACGGGGGAGGGGCAGAGAGAGAGGGAGACACAGAATCGGAAACAGGCTCCAGGCTCCGAGCCATCAGCCCAGAGCCTGACGCGGGGCTCGAACTCACGGACCGCGAGATCGTGACCTGGCTGAAGTCGGACGCTCAACCGACTGCGCCACCGAGGCGCCCCAATGTTCGCTTATTTTTGAGAGAGAGTGAGCAGGGGAGGGGCAGAGAGGGGGAACAGAGGATCTGAAGTGGGCTCTGCACTGACAGCGTGGAACCCGATGTGGGGCTCGAACTCACAGACCATGAGATCCTGACCTGAGCCGAAGTCAGACACTCAACCAGCCGAGTCACCCCTGCGCTCCTTGGTGAAACTTTTTTAAAAAACTCCTCTGTTGCCTTGTGTTCTAGACTAGAGTGGATTTTTCAAGGAGTGGGTTCATAATTCCTTTCTTTTCCAGATTGCCAAGGTTGAGAAACTCAAACCTTTAGAGGTGGAGCTCCGACGCCTAGAAGACCTCTCAGAATCCATCGTTAATGACTTTGCCTACATGAAGAAGCGAGAGGAGGAGATGCGAGATACCAATGGTGAGGGAGAGGCAGCTCTTGTTTGTTCATAAAGGCGCCAGACCTCTTTTCTCGGTTTTGCCAAATGGGGGTAGGGCTGGGCTGATGGGATGATCACTTACTTCAGAGCTGTTGCTTCTTAAGGTAAACGAGCTCGGTTAGATTTTCAAGGGGAAAGAAATTTCTTCTGTGATACGCAGTTAACCGTATTCTCAGCTTATTGTGTATCAAACCGATAGTGCTAATCTTTGTGATTTTTAACATTTCTATATAGAACAGTGAAATTTTAAGAAAAACAATCCAGAATCCTACTGCCTGGCCTAGGGACTGAGTGGAGTTAATTAATTGCCTTTTCCCCCTGGCCACTGTTTAGTCTGCTGAACCTCACTTCATTACACTTGTAACATTTCTGTTTTTTTAGAGTCAACAAATACTCGGGTCCTGTACTTCAGCATCTTTTCAATGTTCTGCCTCATTGGACTAGCCACCTGGCAGGTCTTCTACCTGCGTCGCTTTTTCAAGGCCAAGAAGTTGATTGAGTAATAAAGCCCAGTGTCCTCCCACCTGTATCTCAGCCAGCTGAACATCCCTGGGATGTGCCTCGCCTAAGGCATCCTACTGACAGCACCATCAAGGCACATTGGAGCTTTCTTGCCAGAACTGATCTCTTTTGGTGTGGGGGGACATGGGTTACCACCTACACCCAATTAAGTCAATGAGGGACTTCTTTTTAACTTCGTAGGATTTGGACTGGTTTTGCAACAATAGGACTATTATTAGAGTCACCTATGACAAAAAATAGGGGTTACCTAGCTAATGCCAAAGCCAGCATTTGTACTGGGTTTCCTCATGTGCTATGTTTGAACCATGTTTTCTTTCCTTTTCCTACTTGCTCACCAGCTTGAGCTTCCACTCTAGTTCCTTCACCAAGGTATGTATGACCATGTTGAACTTGTTTCATTGATCATCCTCTTTGGATTTCTGTGTGAAAACACACTTAACTTTCTCTTGACCCTTAGCTGAAATGTGTAGGTAGCTTCTGGTGATACCCTTTCATAATTTTTATGTCTCTTAAAAGGGTGATCGATGGGACACCTCATAGAGAGGAGCTTTGAACTGTAGATAACTCTTAAAGAAGACATTGTTTTAGAGAATTAAAATATTTGAGCTTACCTGCCTGAACCTTTTTCGTGTATTTACGTGTGTTTAGTTCTATGCAGTTTTGTCAGGTAGAGATTTGTGTGATCACCACTGCAAGATGCAGAACCTAGTCCAACTCTCGTATCCTTTGTACTACTACCCTTTTATAACCATGGCCACCTCCCTTCCTTACCCCAGAGCCCCACCTTCTGGCAACCACTGATCTGTTCTCCGTCTCTAATTTTGTCATTTCAAGAACATTTTATAAATGCAATCATATAGCATGTAGCCTTCTGAGATTGGCTTTTTGAACTCAGCATAATTTCCTTGAAATCCATCCAAGTTGTTGCATGTTACCAGTAGCTTGCTCCTTTTTATTGCTCAGTAGTATTCCACGGTATGGATGTACCACAGTTTGTTTAACCATCCCCCCACTGAAGGACACTGGGGTTGTTGTCAGGTTTTGGCCATTTCTAATAAAGCTGCTGTGAACTTTCATGTACAGGATTTCATGTGAACATAAATACTCATTTCTCTGGGATAAGTGCCCAAGAGGGCAGTATGGTAAGCACGTGTTTATTTTTGTAAGAAACCATCCTACTCTTTTTCCAGAGTGACTGCCATTTTACCTTCCCACCAGCAATGTGTGACCAATCCATTTTCTCCAAATCTTCACCAGTATTTGCTATTACCGTTATTTTTATTGTAGTCATTCTAATAGGTGCGTGTAGTAATACCTCATTATGGTTTTGATTTGCATTTTCCTAACGGCAAATGATGTCGAACATCTTTTCATGTGCTTATTTGCCATCTATTTTCCTCAATGAAATACCTATTCATGTCCTTTTTGCCCATTTTCTAATTAGATTGTTCTTTCTACATTAAGTTTTGAGAGTTCCGTATACATCCTAGATACAAATCCTGTCAGATATGTGGTTGCTTGAATTTTTTTTTAGATTTTTGTTTTTTTTTTTAAGTAATCTCTATACCCAACATGGGTGAGTCTTGAACTTACAACCCCGAGATCAAGAGTCGCATGCTTTACTGACAGAGCGTGGTTGCTTGAATTTTTAACTTCTACCAAGGAAAATACAAGTAAAATTTACCAACTCTTCTTACATGCCCAGTCACTGACTTAGTTCCTGTCCTTATGTGTTCTATCTAACAAATTAAGACATACGAGGTATAAACACACACACACACACACACACACACACACACACACACACACCTACCTGGGAGGATTATGAATAAATACTTGAAAATGCATGTTGTGAAAGCAAAGCCAAGAATCACTGTTGGAATATAAGGTGCCTAAAGGCCAATACTAATATAAGTAAGTGAAGGCATGGATACAAATGACTGTTTGTAAACAGTCACGAAAAATACTACCACTTGAAAATGTCTCTACTCCACCCTAGAAAGTGGGTGGGAGTTTGTCCTTTTTTTTTTTTTTTTTTAATTTTTTTTTTTAATGTTTATTTATTTTTGAGAGAGACAGAGACAGAATGCGAGTGGGTTAGGGGCAGAGAGAGGGAGACACAGAATCCAAAGCAGGCTCCGAGCTGTCAGCACAGAGCCTGATATGGGGCTCGAACTCACGAGCCGTGAGATCATGACCTGAGCCGAAGCCGGTCACTCAACCAACTGAGCTACCCAGGCGCCTTGGGGAGTTTGTCCTTTCTATAATTTCTTTTTCAACCCCTACTGTTCTAGGGCTTGTCTAATCACAGTGGTAAGAATTACAGGACTTAGGGCATAGCACTTGCAGTTAAGAAGCAGTGTTAGAATTAACAGAGAACACTGCTGTGGTGACCAGGATAAAGCAGAAAAGTAGAAAAGGAAGTGAATTATGTTGTTGAAATCTCAGGCTGTTCTATTGATGTTCCAGCTACTGTGAACCCAAAGCCCTTCCCCCCCCCCCCCCTTGACTCCCTGTATGAATTCCTCTGGTGTGGCTGAGCGGTTCTTTCATTAATTTGTGCGACATTGCCATCTGCTGGTAGGAATGGATAGGTACAGCTTCTGAGAACCTGGCAGCCAAATCTTCGCCATAAGGAGAGCAGATGTTGAGAAAGTCTACATGTGGTATTACATATACTAGACAACAAAGGATACATCCAAGTAGGGAAGAGAATAACCGAATTTGTGGGTCAAATCCATTCTTAGACATGTAAAGGTCAAATTCTGTTCTATACCATTAGCCTAATAAACTCTCGTATTTCTGACTGGTGCCTTCCCCCTTTTTCAGAAGCAATGAAAGTTCTTCAGTTGATTATCCTTTTGCTCTGATAAAATGACAAAAAGATAGGTGAGGAGAATATTTTATTTTGCTGATCTTTTTGTTCCCGAATGTGACTTTGTGAAACGGATTTTTTTTCCATGTCCTTCCCTTTTACTCATGCCAAAAACACCAACTTGGACATTGTGCTTTCAGTTTAAAGTTCATGGATAATTACACTTTGATTTGATTGAAAAAGTAAAAATTACTTAATTTTATGAAAGCCTAGTGCAAGAACAAATCAGCTTTAAAAATGGGGATGTTATCTGCTTTCCTCCATTTTGAGCCTATTTAACACAGTCTATATAATATACATAGGAACAATACAGTTTAAGCATTGTTATACCATTGTCATAAACCCCTGTCATAAGCCATTTTTCTGTTTGTTTAATGGAAAGAGGTGTGTGGGATTTCTACAGATTTACTTGTAAGTTTGGATTGGGGATTTTTGTGTACATTTTCTCAAATAAACGCTAGCAGAAAACATTTTAGGTGTATTTTTCTGTTCAGTATCTCTGTCTGAATTGACAATAATTCTTCCATATTCTTCAGTTTTAAAGTATGGCAAATTATCTGTGATGAATTAGAGAAGAACTTGCATGTAATTTACTGCAGATGGAAAAAGTTTATTTGAGCTAATAAAATTTTATTATATTTTATATATAAATATGTAAGCTATATATAATATGTATATAAATGTAACAATAATAGGGGCACCTGGGCAGCCCAGTTGGTTGGGTGTCTGACTTCGGCTCAGGTCATGATCTCACAGCTCATGAGTTCGAGCCCTGCATCGGGCTCTGTGCTGACAGCGCAGAGCCTGGAGCCTGCTTTGGAGTCTGTGTTTCCCTCTCTCTCTCTGCCCCTCCTCTGCTCATGCTCTGTCTCTGTCTCAAAAAAAAATAAACATTAAAAAAAAAATTATAAACATAACAATAATACACATCTTCAGATAGGCAAAATAGGGTTCTCTAAGTCAAGCATTTTCTGTACCTTCTCTCTTTTGGAAACTGTTACTGGAATTATTCCTACAGAGTGTCTTCTCTTTTGCCCTCTATTCTGAAAACACCCCTTCCAATTTATAACCTTTTAGGACTTGCATTTTTGCCCATCACATCTGTGCAAAATCCAACCCATGAGGTAAAGGCCATTTTCTCCTTCTTTTTACTTACATTTGAACATTTTTCATAAAGCTTCTTTCCAAGAGGTTAGCCTAAAGTGCTTTGCACATTCACTAGCTGGCATCTTATTTTCCCTCTGCCTCTATTCCACCCAAAAACAGGTAATAAATTTGTCAGTGAATCTATAGTCTATAAAGTAGTGATTCCCAATTTTGAGTGTAACTATTTTAATATCAAAAATGTCTTATTCTTCACTGATGATTTACTTTTGGAGAACATAAACATAAATGAATTTGAAACTTTTTAAAATTTATTTTGAGAGAGAGTGCAAGCTGGGGGTGGGGGGGCGGGAGCAAAGGGTGGGGGAGAGAGGGGAGAGAGAGAGAGAGAGAGAGAGAGAGAGAGAGAATATATATTCCTAGCAGGCTCCACACTGCCAGCACAAGCCCAATTTGGGGCTCAAACCCACGAACCATGAGATCATGACCTGAGCCAAAACCAAGAGCCAGGCACTCAACCAACTGAGCTACCCAGTTGCCCCTGAATTCAAAACTTTTAAATGAACTTAATAGTCTCAACAGTATCACATACTTGTTAAATGGTAGTATGTGTTGTGCAGACTATTCAGTCTGTTGTAGTGGTATCCCACATAACATAAACCCTGTGTGTAGTTTTAAATTTTCCAGTGCCACAATAAGAAACAGGCGAAATTAGTTTTAGTATATTTAATATATCCAAAATAGCATTTCAACATGTAGTCAATAGAAAAAAGATTAATGAGTATTTTGCTTCTATCCCCCCATATAGTCTTTGAAACCCAGTGTGCATTTTACAGCTATAGCACATCTCCATTCAGACTAACCACAATTCAGGTGTTCAATAGCTGCATGTAGCTAGAGTCTACCAAACTGGAAAGTGAAGGGATAGAGTTTGCTTGGCACTTTGGTAGATTCTTTAATTTTTACAGTGATTCTGTGGCCCCAGGAGTCTGCCGTTAACAACCAGGAACATCTGCTATATAGCATTGTATTGTTAAAATAAAACCTGGAAATGTCCATTTTTACCAAAGGCACTTTAAAATTAGTTACACGTTTACAATGTTCAGTGTTTCTGGACTTTAGAATATTCAAAGGCCAGATGTTTAGTTTCATTTATATCCAGTGTAATGAAGAACTGAGCATGAGTATTTCTGTTCTGTATTCTCTAACAGGACATTTGTTAAGCTTAATCTATGCATTATAACTAGAACAAATTACACTATCAGGTTAACCAAGCTACAGAAAACTGTCATTCCTCATGGCGAAGATGCCAGAAAAATAAATTTCTTTTGTCTGTTTATTTTTGAGAAAGAGGGCACGAGCAAGGGAGGGGCAGAGAGAGGGAGACAGAATCCCAAGCTGGCCCTGCACTGTGAGTACAAAGCCCAACACAGGTTCTCTCTCTCTCTCAAACCCACAAACTGTGAGATCATGACCTGAGCCAAAACCAAGAGTCAAGACAGTTAACCAACTAAGCCACCCAGGGGCCCCCAGAAAAATAAATTTTTAAGCTTTGGTGAAACCTATTTGCTTTTTAAGTCATTGTTTTTTTCATTCCTTTAACCAAAAAATAAAAATAAAAACACTAAAAAAAACCACATTGAACATATATTTTGTTTAATGTGCTGAGCCAAGCTCTGGAATAAACTCAAATAAGAAGCAGTATGTATCCTCCAAGTGCCTTGTGATGAATAGAAGGTAAATGGAATGGCGTCTATCCAGAATAATCTCCCTACTTTGTTCACCTGTCACTGAATTTTGGATATTCCTCCAGGAAGCCTTCACTAACCCAGCAAGTTTTCTTGGAAAGATGCCCCTCCTGGATTCCTTTCTGGAAGCTTGTACTTAACCACAGCATTTACACAGTTGTAATTGCTTGGTTGTTTGTTATATGGACTGTAAGCTCCATAAGAGTAGGAACCATGTTTATTTTGTTTTCTGTTGTAACTCAGCACCTGGCATAAATTGGTACTCAGTGTTTGTTGCATGAATTAACTGAAAATTTTAAAAATATCTATAATCTGGCATCCTGGAATGAAAGCCATCAAAATAAAACATGACAGGAGTTATCAGGCCTGCGTTTAGGTTAAAAAGAAATGTTCTATACATAGGAGATAATAACGACCTGATACTCATTTATCAAATAAATTTTAACCCTAGAATATCAAGCACTTTTCTAAGTGTTGATATACAGCTGTAAACAAGAGTACAAAATCCAGACTCTTGTGGAGCTAAGGTTCTAATGAATGGAGATAGACAATAAAGTAAACATAACAAGCATCAGTATTTTACAAAGAAGTGATGTGATCTACTGGGAGAGCTGTGTTACTCTGGATTGCTTTGGATGTGAAAAAGAGGCTTAAAGTACAAGTATGACATAAGCAGACCATCATTATGAAGACTAGCATACGAAAAAGAAGTATTGGATCCAGATCAAGGGAGACAGAAGTCTCTTTGTACTCTTACTCAGACCCAATGTGGAATGTTATGCAGAGTGTAGGACATCACACACAGTGTAGGCGCCTGGATGGCTCAGTTGGTTAAGCGTCCCAGCTCTTGACTTTGGTTCAGGTCATGATCTCACTTTTGTAGATTCGAGCTCTGCACTGGGTTCTGCCCTGACAGTGCCGAGCTGGCTTGGGATTTTATCTCTCGCTCGCTCTCTCTGCCCCTCCGCCACTCATATGCTCAACCACACTCTCTCTCTTAAACACATACATACATACATAAATGAAAGGGACATTGATGAACCGTACAGAGGTCAGAGGAATGTGAACTCATCCTTCACAACTCCTCTATCCCATTTTACCAATTTTCTTTATCCTCTCCTTGCTATCACTACCCACCTCATTAAAAATCAGGAAGTGAATTTCTTCCACTGAAATTTACCTCATCAACCACATTTCGATTGATCACAAAGTTCTAAATGTTCCTCAAATGGACTTCTCAAATCTGGAACCCTCTCCACTCACACTGGTAAATACTTCAGTGCCTTTTCTTTTCTTAGACTATTAAATTGCCTCCTATCTAGTCTCCCTGCCTCCAGTCTTTGTCCTCCACATTGTCATTGGAGTTATTTGTAAGATACATCTTTGGTCTTATGTAAGGTGATCGTAGTATAGTTTATTGTCCAAACTGGGCACTTGAGCAAAATAAAGCTCTATTTGTTATGCTGGAGGGGGGAGGTGGGGAGGGGAGGAGGCATAAATTGGGACTTCCCCAGCAAATTAGGACATACGGTCACTAATCATATACTCCCCTGCTTAAAAAATCTCACACGGGGCGCCTGGGTGGCGCAGTCGGTTAAGCGTCCGACTTCAGCCAGGTCACGATCTCGCGGTCCGTGAGTTCGAGCCCCGCGTCAGGCTCTGGGCTGATGGCTCGGAGCCTGGAGCCTGTTTCCGATTCTGTGTCTCCCTCTCTCTCTGCCCCTCCCCCGTTCATGCTCTGTCTCTCTCTGTCCCAAAAATAAAAATTAAAAACGTTGAAAAAAAAATTAAAAAAAAAAATCTCACATAATTTTTCATTGCCCACAGGAAAGGCAAACTCAACAGTTGAGGCCCGGTATTCTCTTGCTTCTACCCCACACACACCCTGGCCTCCAGCCACAACACCCAAAACATTGTGCTCTCTCAAAGATGTGGATCCAGAGTGCTGGGTTTGACTCTGGGCTCCCCTTACTAGCTGTGTAACAATGAGCAGGTTACTTAACCTCTGTATCTCAGTTCTTTATTTAGAATAAGAATAATATAAGGATTAAGTGGGATGACATAAGAAAACCTTTAGCGTAGTGTCAGGAACATAACACAATAAAAAATTAACTTATCTCTGTGAGGTAGGTCATATTCCTACAAGCTTTACAGATTTTAAAAAACTTTGGTAACGTAAAGTTGCCCAAGGTCCATAACTGTTGGGATCTTTTTTTTTTTTTTTTTTTTTTACTGTATTACAGTTCTCCTAGTGACTTAAGGGTAAGGAGCATCTTATTGTAGATTTCCCACCCTTAAATACATTGACACCTCACTGCTCGAAGAATGCTGCATGAGATCAGACGGTCAGAGATTTGGAAAGACAGACGCAAGGAGAATGTTAAATCTGGAAAAAGAGTGTCAGGAGAGTTGATTTAAAATATTTTTGGAGTAGTACAGAACAGGGGGAACCTAGTGGGGGTTCTGGGAGAAGTAACTGGGCCCACCTACTGAGATGACAGGCAGTAAATATTTCCGCTTACTATAGTATCTTTAATATCTCCCTAAACAAAGAGCACTGTCCAACGTGGAATCACTTGCCCTTGAGATAGGCCTGGCGCCAAGAGGTGACTGGGCGACCTCCGGACCTCGAAGCTGTCTGGGGACCCGGCCAGGGATCGGGGAAGTGGTCTACAGACCCGTCGGTGATCCCCTGCCGTGTCTGGAGCCCTTCGGTCCCACGGCGTCCCCACCAGCGCCCGCCAAGCCCGGCCCGCCCGGGAGGGAGGGAGGGAAGCCGAGGCCGCCGGGCTAAGCAAGTGGGCCAGCGCAGGCGGAGAAAAGCCCGCCGGGCCGGAAGCACCAGGAACTGTTTCCGGGTCAGGGGGGAAGGAGCCACCATGGAGCCTCGCGGGGTTGCGGGGCTGACGGAGCCGCGCGCCGGCGTCTGAAGCGAGAGAGGCTCAGCGCGGTCAGCGCCGCCGGGGACACGCAGGCCGGTTCCGCGGCCGCCGCCATGTCGGTGCTGGGCGAGTACGAGCGACACTGCGATTCCATCAACTCGGACTTTGGGAGCGAGTCCGGGGGTGGCGGGGACTCGGGCCCGGGGCCCAGTGCTGGTCCGGGGCCGCGAGCCGGCGGCGGCGCGGCGGAGCAGGAGGAGCTGCACTACATCCCCATCCGCGTCCTGGGCCGCGGCGCCTTTGGGGAGGCCACGCTGTACCGCCGCACCGAGGTAGCGGCCCCTGGCTCCGGCCGTCCCAGCCCCGACCGGTTCCCCGCTTTGCCTGCGGCTTGCGCCTTGTGCTCGCTTAGGTTTGCGCAGCCGCAGGCGGGGTGTGTGTCTCAGGGTCTTCTCCAGTCTCCGGCTCACCGGCACCGGGAATCCGTCAGATCGCTGTTTTTGCTAACTGGGCGTTTCTGTCGAACCCGGGGAAGGGAGCAAGTCATTGAACTTTCTCTGAGCCTTAGCTTACCCATCTGTAAATTGGGATTAATGATAACTACCTTCAAAAATAATCTTTATTTTTTTACGCTTACTTTGAGAATCGAACGAAGGTACTTTTTGCAAACTGTAAATTAAAAATGGCATACGAATGTGAAGTGTTGTCAAAACTTCCTTCCTCATGCAGTGTAGCTCTCCAGGGTCGGGGTGGAGAGGAGGGGCGTAGCTTCAGAATTCCCACAATCAGTGGCAACTCGGCTGTCTTTGCCGTTATCTTTAAGCTCAGGTATGAACATTTAATTGGAGATTTTTCTAGAACGTCACTGAGAGGGTCATTGCTGTCTTCATCAATGTTTATCCCGCAGTGTTTATGCATGGGAAATACCTTTTTGGTATATTCTAAGCCTCTCGGGTGGCGAGAGGCAAAGAGACCTTTGAGAACTTAATGTGAACATAACCCCCCCCCCCCCCCCCATTGCATATATACACATCTTTTGAAGAGATTCCTAGATCACTGACCACCAAGTTCAAAATGTATAGTGATATTAAAAACCCTGTAGTGGTGACTCTGCTTCCAAAAACTAACCATCAATTGTATTTGATCACTAAAGTCTTAAACTTGAAGACTATAGGTGATGATGATGATGATGATGATGATGATGATTCATCCATCAGTACACCATCTGCAGTTCTGGGGTGTGTTCCAAACTAGCATAGTTTTAAGGCTAAAAGATGGAGGAAAGGGGTGGTTGCAAGAGAAAATTTTCAAGTGTTCTTTTTTATCCTAATGCCGCATTAATGTATGATGTTAGGGTTACTGTTAGTATTCTGCTTTTATTTGTACTCAAAATATGAGAAAGAGGAGATGAACATTACTATTTCTGTTAAACTAAGTTAAAGAAACTAAGACGGTATATTTAAAGGACTTGACACTTAAATTAGAAGTAAATCTTGGGCTAGAACAGAGTTTCACATCTCCTTATCCATGCCTTTCCATCATGTTGAACTTGATTACTGAGGTTGGTTTATTTAAATTTGATTACATTTCTCAAAAAATGGCACAACATTAGCCATCTGGCCAAATGTTTATTAGGTCTGAATGTACAAAGGTTTGATTAGAAGCAGCCGTTTCCCCCAAGAAGCTTCTATTTCGATGGGAAGACAAGTTAGCCCTGTTAGTAAACAAATAGCATTTAAGTTGTATGTGTATATAAATGAAAAAGGACGGACAAATATCATTTTAGTGTCTGAGTTCTAAAGGGAACGGTCGCACTGAATACATGCACAGTAGAAAGTTTATCAGGATATCTCCCCCCCAGAAGTTTAAAAGGCTTAGCTGAATCATTCTAAAGGATAGGGAGAGTGATGTAGGTGTGGATGCTTCTGGGCTAAGAAGCAGTATCCGGAAAGAATTTGGGTGTTATAAAAGGAAGTGGGTATTGGGAGCTGAAGGTGAGTTGTCGCAGATAGAGGGAAACATGTGATACATAAAAGTTATAGGAGATACAGGGGCGCCTGGGTGGCGCAGTCGGTTAAGCGTCCGACTTCAGCCAGGTCACGATCTCGCGGTCCGTGAGTTCGAGCCCCGCGTCAGGCTCTGGGCTGACGGCTCGGAGCCTGGAGCCTGCTTCAGATTCTGTGTCTCCCTCTCTCTCTGCCCCTCCCCCGTTCATGCTCTGTCTCTCTCTGTCCCAAAAATAAATAAAAAACGTTGAAAAAAAAAATTAAAAAAAAAAAAAGTTATAGGAGATACAGAGTTGCAAAATAGGGCAGGTGAGGAAAGTGAACTCTGAACCCTTAGGCATGACTTATTCCTATCCAGAAAACATAAACAGAAATCACTAGAGAAATCTAAATTTATAAAATTAGAGGTAAGTGTAATGTTTCCATTTTATAAGAAACTCTGGTCAGCTATAGATAACCAGTCTCTCCAGTTCTCCATTTCTCCAGTATTGTAGCCCTACTACAATGCTTATGACTAGCAGTTTGTCATGATGCCCTTCAGTAGGATCTTTGAGATCTATATCTCCTATTTTTTATCTGGAACTGACATCATGCAAATTTAAATGTGGCCACAATGTAATAGCATCTTAGTGCTTTGCTTTCCCTAGTCCTGCAGTAAATTGTAAAGCTTAATTTTATGAAGAATCTTAAAATTCTGTTCCTGTTTTGTCTAAAGGAAAAAATAAAAGGAGTCCGTCTGTGCCCATCTAGGAAGTTTTCTTTCTAGGCTTAGAGATCCGGGTGTGGATTCATTCTCTGCCAGGCAAGAGGAAAGCACGATACCTCTATTACTGTGTTGTAGGATGACTCGTTGGTTGTGTGGAAGGAAGTTGATTTAACCCGACTGTCAGAGAAGGAGCGTCGTGATGCCTTGAATGAGATTGTTATTCTGGCGCTGCTGCAGCATGACAACATTATTGCCTACTACAATCATTTCATGGACAATACGACTCTGCTGATTGAGCTGGAATATTGTAATGGTAAGGTAGACTTCAGTGGGACCTCCTCTGGCAAGACATTATTGTGCTTGTACTTACCTTGAGGGGGAGAGGAAAATAAGGTATATGCATTGGTGAAAAACTTCAAATGGAGGGCTGCCTGGGTGATTCGGTCAGTTGAGCATCTGACTCTTGATCTCAGCTCAGGTCTTGATCTCGGGGTTGTGAGTTTAAGCCTCACATTGGGCTCTGGCACTGGGCGTGAAGCCTACTTTGAAAAACAAAAACAAAAACAAAAAAACAATTTTAAATGGATTTCTAGAGTTTAAGAGAAATAAGTTCAGACCCTGGAGAATTTTGAAGTGATTTACAAAATAAGGGAAGGAATACTGCATACTGCATGCTCAAATTCTCTATTATGCTTATAGTTCCATTTTCAAATTATTAATTCAGTTGAATTTTACATTCACTCTTCAAGGTTTTTTCTAATGAATTAACATTAGTTAGGCATTAATGTTAGACATCTAGTTAGGCACTAGAAACAGTGTAGCTTGGCACTCCTTGGTATATTTAATGAAATCTTATAAGGGACATTTATTAATACTGACTCAGTCAAAACTGTCCTTTTGAAGAGTGATTCAAAGATCACAGGTGAATGAAAATGACAGATAGTAAAGGATGGCTTTAATATATCTGGTCTTTGATTACTTTGGACCATTTTGCTTATAAGATAGCAGTGTGTATAGCTCATTTGCTAAGAAAATAGACTCTAAACCCATTTCCCAAGCTCCACTGCTTCTTAACTTTGTAAATTTGCACAAGAAACTTCTCTGTGCCTCAGCTTCCTCACCTTAATATGAGTTTATTAATAAACAGTACCTGTCTCCTAGGGTGTTGTATTAAACGAATATGTAAAGCCCCTAGCATAGTACTTGGTGTGCAGCAAATCTTTCATACGTGCTGTCCTAGCTCTTATCCTTATTACATAGAAGAACCCTCAAAGCCCTTTCTTAAGCTACCCTAAAGAAGCTTTAGCTATGCTAAAGAAGTCCCAGCATATTCTTCACTTAAATCTCAAAGAGAAAGCTCCTAGAATTCTAACTTTTTGTCTTGACTCTTGTGCACCACGGTTGTTCCTGGTTCTGATCAACCCTAAATGTAGAAGATTGTATTAGATATTTCTAAAGTAGCAGAAGCCACAAGTAGTAACTTCCTTTGTGGTTAGGAGGGACTAGAACGGTGGTAGATTTGTTGAAGTGACAAGTTACTAAATTGCAGGGGAAAAGAAGTTGTGAAACAGAGCCCGGGCTAAGGCCTAAGTTATAGTTGCAGGTAGGAAGTAAAATGAACCCTGATCATTTGCAGTCTGTTACTTGATAAAGGAAAGGGAGAAGCAAATTCAGACTTATTCCACAGGAAGGAGTTAGCAAAGGGAGTAAGGACTGGAAACAATCTAAGGTGTACCGTAAATTATGGGAAACCTTTTCAGTATGCAATAGAAAGGAAGTTGTCGATGAGATACACCTGTATGTACAAAACATTGCATCACAGGTACCCAGTGTTCTAGTAGTCACACTTCAGAGAGTTGTTACAAAAATATTGCAGATTCCTTTAAAAGGAGTTCTAAAAAAGAAAGTCTTCTGATATGAAGACATTCAAGGTATTTTGCTAATTGGGATAATATAGAAATGGCCTTTATTCTTTTCTAAAAATGTCATACTTCCCATTTTTGTATTGAGCCTCATTTTTTAGGGGAGCCTTTTAAAATTACTTTAGATACAGTACTTGAGGGATGGAAGAGTTTTGTAAAGAGCCAAGAGAGAAGAAGGGGTTTCCTTTGGAAAGGAAGTAGAATCCTTCATTTCTTTGGGTCACCTGTTAAAACCCTGGTAGATATAGAAGTCAAGCTTTGATCTTTATTAAGCAATTCAAACCTGCCTCTCCTTTAATTGCAGGAGGGAACCTGTATGACAAAATCCTTCGCCAGAAGGACAAGTTGTTTGAGGAAGAGGTAATTCATATTTCTGTGGAAGGAAGCTAGAATTGTAATGCTGTGATTCTTGTATTCTAGTTCTGTATTTCCTCTTCCAACAATGAAGAGCGTTTTTTTCCTTTTGTTCAGACTCCCTCCAGGCCCTGGTTGATATTCATGAGAAAGGAAACCTCTAACAAGGAAGCTGTCTATAGCTGCTTCCTAAACGGTTTACCTCCACATCATGATTCTCTATGGGCTTTCTTTCCTGGTTCTATTACTGCATACTGGTATGCCCAGTTTTCTGTACCTTTGCATTCTTCTTGGATTTCTTTCCACAACTCTGCTTCACCATATTATATTTTATAATGACATTGGAACTGTTTTATGATGACCTGTTTTTTATTTTTACCCCTACCACTTTTCTTTGTCTACTCAACCTCCAAGCAAGAGATGTAAGGTCATGTTGAATCATAACCTCTGGTTGTAGCTTCCTTTGTTTTGTTTTAGTGTGTGTCTTTATGGAATTTTTCTTATTTCCAGTCCAAATATAATTCATTTTTTTTCTGCAGATGGTGGTGTGGTACCTATTTCAGATTGTTTCAGCAGTGAGCTGTATCCATAAAGCTGGAATCCTTCATAGGTATGAGTAAAAGAATACGGGATGCAGTCCTCCCCACCAATCTGACCCCCACCTTGGATGTGCCTCCCGTCAGCACTATTATTTTCTTGATTAAGCTGTCAAGGCTTTTCCGTTAATATAATTTAGGAAGGAAAGAGTGAGTAATGAGGCGTGTTACCTTCACTTCCTGCAGTTAAACTATGTTTATGATCTAGGAAGAATCTCTTCAATAGCTAAGTACTAGTCAGTCACTACTTTAACAGATACTTTAGAGTTCAATTCATTAATTCATCAGTAAAGTCTAGAAGCCACTGAGAGGAGTGGTATTAGATTGGTTGGAATTCCCACTAAGTGTTCCCTGTGAGCAATAATAATTGGCAAGTGTTTTTAATTTTATAATGGAGTCTTAATTTAAATAAAAAGCTGTTGGGGTGCCTGGGTAGCTCATCATAATCTCACAGTTCGTGAGTTTGAGCCCCGCATTGGGCTCACTGCTATCAGTGCAGAGCCCACTTTGGATCCTCTGTCGCCCTCTCTCTCTGCCCCTCCTCGCCCCCAAAAATATTTTGTTTGTTTGTTTTGTATAATTACACAGTTTTACCAGATTTGAGGAGGGAAAACATCTTTCTATTCATTTCTAGCTATAGGAAAGAACTGTTAGAAAAACATTTCCACATTATACCCTTCTGAAGTAAGTCATTGATCATTGCTAGAGATGAATGTTGATCCACCAGTACTGTATTTCTCTTTTTGTTGGTTTGTTCATTCAGTTAATATGTGTTTCTCAATAGTTATTGAATGGCTACACTTGCATTTTCTTTTCAAAAGTTACGAAGAGTATTGTTGTGGGGTGCCTGGGTGGCTTAGTCAATTAAGCGCTGACTTTTTTTTTTAAGTTTTTTTTTTTTTTAAGTTTATTTATTTTAAGAGAGAGTACATGCACAAGTGGGGAAGGGGCAGGGATAGAAGGAGAGAGAGAATCCCAAGTAGGCTCTACACTGTCAGCACAGAGCCCCCCAATGTGGGGCTTGAACCTGAGCCAAGAGTCAGACACTTAACCAACTGGGCCATCTAGGCGCCATGCACTGACTCTTGATTTTGGCTTGGGTCATAATCTCACAATTTGTGAGATCATGCCCCGTGTCGGGCTCTGCTCTGGAGGCACAGAACCCGCTTAGGATTCTTTCCCTCTCTCTCTGCCCCTCCCCTGTTTGCACATGTGTGTGTTCTCTCTTTCTCTGTCTCAAAATAAATAAATAAACTTAAAAAAAAAAAAAAAAAAAGAACATTTTTCTGTTTTTTTCCCTTTTTAAGGAAGCCAGAGTGTGAACCAGGCAGTTTATTTGTGTTGCATAGGATCAATTCATCTTTAGAAAAATAGCCAGTGATTTTATTTAGGTGATCTCTACAGCCGAATCATGTTGCTGCTGAGATGCGCAGCCTCTTCCCTTGCCTTAACAGATTTGAAACTTTAACACCAACCAGTTCAAGGCATAAATGGTAGTTGAAGAGGCAGTGCACTTTACAGGAATTACAGGATTACCTGGGGCACTATATTTTCCATCCAGCCCTCAATTTTCCTAACGTCCTCCATGGTGTGGGAGACATGCCTGTGCTGTGAAGCCCCGGAGAATGAAGTTAATTCTCTGCCTCTAGTCCCTCAAATTCCCTTTTCAATGTTAAAGTATGTGTGAAAGTGGGGACCACTGTTTTGGATCCTGTAACAGTCTGAGCAGGGGTAACCACACATTTTATTCTGTACTAATTCTGGGCAGCGTTGGGGCTGAAGCAAAATATATGGTAATATATGGTAAATAATAAATACGTGGTATCTTTTTTTTCCAGAGATATAAAGACATTAAATATTTTTCTGACCAAGGCAAACCTGATAAAACTTGGAGATTATGGCCTAGCAAAGAAACTGAATTCTGAGTATTCCATGGCTGAGACGGTAAGTATGTATTGCCTTTGTCATACTTTTTCTTTTCTTTTCCTTTCCAATATCATGAGATAGTGTACACTCTAAATCTCACACACTTTTCTCAGTATTCTTGCAAGTTCTCGATACTTATAAAGCAAGTCTTCAGGAGTGTTTTTTCCTGGGCTTGCTAACAGGCATTTACATGCTGAGATGTTCTTTCAAGAGTCATTGTCCACATCACAGCTCTGACCTCATAGCCCTTTCTAACACTGACCAGGAGACTTTTCTAAAAACAGAAAAATGCTCTATCATTTTTTCCAGCCTAGGATCTTTAGTGGATTTCAGTTTATCTCTTATTTAATATTTGAGCTTAGGATGTTAGACATCTCTTTTTGTGTTTCCTCTGAATTTTTCTGGTTCAGAAGCCTGATATTACAAATAAAGGCTGATGCCCAGAGAACAGTCTGATCTTAATATCATACATAGTCTTAACTGCAGGGCTCCCTTCTTCCCTGATCCTTACTTAGAAAGACCATTGGTAGGGCGCCTGGGTGGCTCAGTCAGTTAAGCATCCGACTTCGGCTCAGACGGCTCAGAGCTGAGCTCAGTGCTGACAGCTCAGAGCCTGGAGCCTGCTTCAGATTCTGTATCTCCCTCTCTCTCTGCCCTACCCCCGCTCACATTCTGTCTCAAAAATAAACATTAAAAAAAATTTTTTTAAAGAAAGACCATTGGTGAAGAGTAGACATGCGTTGATTTTTAAGGACAGTGATTTCATTTTTTTAGGAATTATAAAACCCAGTTATTACTCTTCTGGTTTCATACTGCCCTGTCCTTGAACTTGAAAATGTGAGTTAATTAAATGAATTTTGTCCTGTTGATGTTTTTTTTGATAATGTCAAGATATGCCTATAAGCAATTTAGAGCCATCCAAGGGCGCTGATAGCCAAGGTTGGGAGTCTCTGCTTCAGAGGAAACAATCGTGTCCTTATATGAGTTTTTCTCATCAATAGTATTCTGGTAAAACCAAAACTTGACTTTTTTTTTAACAAGTGTAAAGAAAGAATGATAGGAAAATTTATAAATGCCATATAAGTCATCTAAAAATTACTGGCTTTGCTGATTAAACATGGCTATCACACTCTGGAAAACAGTGTGGAGCTTCCTCAAAAAATTCAAAATAGATCTACCCTATGACCCAGCAATAGCACTACTAGGAATTTACCCAAGGGATACAGGATTGCTGATGCATAGGGGCACTTGTACCCCATGTTTATAGCAGCACTTTCAACAATAGCCAAACTATGGAAAGAGCCTAAATGTCCATCAACTGATGAATGGATAAAGAAATTGTGGTTTATATACACAATGGAATACTACTTGGCAATGAGAAAGAATGAAATATGGCCTTTTGTAGCAACGTGGATGGAACAGGAAAGTGTTATGCTAAGTGAAATAAGTCATACAGAAAGACAGATTCCATATGTTTTCACTCTTATATGGATCCTGAGGAACTTCACAGAAGACCATGGGGGAGGGAAAGGGGGGGAAAAAGTTAGGGAGGGAGGGAGGCAAACCATAAGAGACTCTTAAAATGTGAGAATAAACTGAGGGTTGATGGGGGGTGGGAGGGAGGGGAAAGGAGCTGATGGGCACTGAGGGGGGCACCTGTTGGGATGAGCACTGGGTGTTGTATGGAAACCAATTTGACAATAAATTTCATATTAAGAAAAATAAACATGGCTATCAGTTTTATTAGAACTTCTGGGGTACATTGGCACAGTCGCCATTCAGGACATTTTTATTTCCAAACCCATTCTTTTTTAGAGAACAGGATAGAGGGACAGAGGAGGAGAGAGAGAGAATATCTTAAGCAGGCTCTATGCTCAACACAGAGCCTGAGGCAGGGCTCAGTCCCACTACCCTGGGATCATGACCCAAGCCAAAATCAAGAGTCAGACGCTCAACCGACTGAGTCACCCAGACTCAGGTGATAGCCAGAGTCTGGCTATAGCCAGACTCCAAACCCATTCTTCAAGGCAGAAGATCTTTTTTAAATTTGAAAGAAATTCACTAGCTGTGTTGGTATTGCAGATGTCAAATTGAGTTATTTACAGAGTTTCACTACTATGCATTTTAGTTAGAACTTTGACCCCTTTATTCAGTTATCTTCTCCCCACTGCCAGTTCTTTGGATTTTTTCCATTGGTGAGCTTTTACTGTGTCTTTATCTGTATGAAGTCTTCAGTGGGCCTAAAGCCTCTGTGATCGAGGAATCACCGTTGTACCTCCCAAATACCACAGTGTCTTTGCCCTTTATCATTGGTCCAAGAAATTTGATGTGAAAGAAAATTTCTCTCCATAGTGGCATCATCTCATAAAAAACATTTTGGGATATACTAGTGAATGTTTCATAGGTGTTATCACTAGGTTGTGGGAAATTTACTTTAGTTGTTGAAATATTAATATAGTTCTCTCAAAAATGAAGTTACTCTTTGTTTTCCAGCTTGTGGGAACGCCATATTACATGTCTCCAGAGCTCTGCCAAGGAGTAAAATACAATTTCAAGTCTGATATCTGGGCAGTAGGCTGTGTCATTTTTGAACTGCTCACACTAAAGAGAACATTTGATGCCACAGTAAGTTGTATTATCCCCACCTTGTCCTTCCAAATGGTATAACTCAGTTGAGAGAATCAAATTCATTTATCCCTCAGTTTCTGATTTCTTCAACAGCAATCAGCTGTAGACAAAAAAAAAAGTATGCAAGGGCTTAGTAGTGTATTATTAAAATGCTGTATACCAGATTTATATTCAATCCCCACTGAAATAATCCTACTCAAGCGCTTTAAGCATTGTACTTGAATTTATTGACTTATAATTTTGAAATTGGCTCTAGGATCCACTATGTGACACTGTAGTCTGGATAAACCATTTCATTTCTTATGCTTCAGCTACGTTTTTTTTTTTTTTTTTAAGCTAAGGCAAATTATATAATACTCATTAAAGTGTTTTGATATTTTTTATAAAAAGTTACACACTACATCCCTAGCAAGGCTGTTGTCCTCTTTCCTGACAACAAATTCCTTTAAGTCTTTTTTTCTTTTCTTCCTAACTGAAGCCCAATGTAAAGTAGTGCTTCTCCAACTTTCATACACATAGGAAATCACCTGGGCACCTTGTTAAAATGCAGACTCTTTTTTTTTTAGTAGGTCTGGGTAGGTCCCAATAGTATGCATTTTTTTTTCTTTTTTAATTTTTTTTTTTTAGTGTTTTATTTAATTTTGAGAGAGAGAGAGAGAGAGAGAGAGAGCACACTCGCGAGCGAGTGGGGGAGGGGCAGAGAGAGAGGGAGATACAGAATCTGAAGTGGGCTCCAGGCTCTTGAGTTGTCAGCATAGAGTCCAACATAGGGCTTGAACCCACAAACCATGGGATCATGACCTGAGGCGGAGTCCGATGCTCAACTGACTGAGCCACCCAGGTGCCTCCCCCCCTCCCCCAATATTCTGCATTTGTAACAAACTCCCGCACAATGCTGATGCTGCTATCTGTGGACCAATCTGAGTAGCAAAAACGGATTCAGATCTTCTGCAAGCCACGTGTGAGAACTTCAGCAAATCGTTTCATCTTTTTGATCCTCTGTTTCATTATCTATAACAAGGAAAAATATATATCCTTCTCATAGAGATGCTACAATAATGTATATGAAAAATGCAAATATAAGATAATGCAGATTCATTGGCCTTTCACGAGACCTATTTATTTTTCTAAATCCTGAAGTTTATTCTGGTCTGTCATTTAATTCTCCTAAGTAATATAGTGGAAGGAAAATGAGTTTTGGAGTCAGATAGACTTTGGTTAGAGTTATGTCTCCATTTTTTACTGTCTGTGGAGTCTTGGGCAAGATGCTTTACATCTCTGAATTGGTAATCATAATAACCTCCTTAAGGGGGGTTTGCAAGGGTTAAAAAGAATAATATATGTAACATGCCTACCTAGTACAGAGTGGTCTCTTGGTTAAGGTGTTGATGGTATTATATTATCATTATCATCTTACTATTTACCTCGTTGTCTGTCGCAGCAGAGTATCCCTTGCATAACCATTATTAGGATATATGAATTAGAAAGCAGATTACTTGGTAAAGGAGGTGCTTAAAGCTAAGAAGCATGGCTAATCTTGTTTTCCTTTTTCTTGCGATTCAGCTGAAGGGTCAGATTATAATATACTCTGAGTATTATGCCACTGGCTACATAGTCATATCTCCATGTTGGCCATTTGGCTTCATTCTTCTTGATTGCAACAGTGTATCCCTAACCATTTCTTGCTGATGCATATTAATAGTTTATAAAAGAAATCATATTTCCATTTCTTTAAATAATAGTCACAGATATCTCAGAGCCCCTATTGGTGGACTATAATCTTTATATAACCAAGAATAATCATTTTCCCATAGAATCCACTCAATTTGTGTGTGAAGATTGTACAAGGAATCCGGGCCATGGAAGTTGATTCTAGCCAGTACTCTTTGGAACTGATTCAAATGGTCCATGCATGCCTTGACCAGGTAAGTGTGACTTACATGCTGATTTCAGTTTGGTGTTTTCCCTTCCCACCTTAGTGTTTGGAGTATGGCATAGATGAACCTGTATAAAGCCACATCCACTTCCCCAGGGTAGGATGTATTTGTGGCTGTACCTAGAAGAATAGGCATTGGCAATTCATGATAGTTATGTCCTTCAGGCAGCAGATTCTTAATTCTTACTTTGTAATTAATTTGTGGAATGATTTTACCATCTACATTGTGCTCCATTTTTTATGATCAAGATTAATTTTTGTAAATCGATTTTACAAAATTATAGTCAGAGATAATTTAGAGTTCCTAATGTGCAGAATAAATATAGTTCTGCCATTTCACAGTTGCCTTGCAGTGTTGTCTAGGTTGCTATTATTCAAAATATGGTTCATGGACCATAGGTGTTGGAATCACTGGGGGATGGGGATGTTTTACAAGTAAAAAAAATGAAGATTCCTGAGACCCAATGCACACCAAGTGGATCCGAATCTCTGTAGGTAAATCCGAGGAATCTTTATTTATAACAAGCACTCTGGGAGATTGTTTTTTTTTTTTTTTTAATGTTCATGTATTTTTGAGAGAGAGACAGAGCAAAAGTGGGGGAGGGGCAGAGAGAGAGGGAGACACAGAATCTGAAGCAGAGTCCAGGTGAGCTGTCAACACAGCCTGATGCAGAGCTCGAACTCAGGAACCATGAGATCATGACCTGAGCCAACGTCAGATGCTTAACTGACTGAGCTACCCAGGGGCCCCGCTCTGGGAGATTCTTAAGTGCTATATATATTGTAATTTGAGAGTCACTGCCCTAACTGAACAAGTAAGGAAGGTGCATTCTCATTCATGTACAAGTGTTGATGATAATGAGATGATATGCGTGAAACATGGAATATGACATAAGAAATTATGTTTTTTGGGGGCGCCTAGGTGGCTCAGTCAGTTGAGCGTCCAACTTCGGCTCAGGTCATGATCTTGTGGTTCGTGGGTTTGAGCCCTGCATCAGTCTCTGTGCTGATGGCTCAGAGCCTGGAGCCTGCTTCCGATTCCGTGTCTCCCTCTCTCTCTCTGTCTCTCAAAAATAGACATTAAAAAAATTAAAAAAAAAAAAAAGGAATTATGTTTTTTGAAACATAAGGATAATATACAAAAGGATAATACACTGTGGTCTTTGAGTAATTTTAGCATACAGCCTTCTAAGAGGAAGTAAAATGCCTCTTTAGATCCCATTTTTCCCTTTTCCTTTAAATTAAAACTAACCCAGTTTGTACTTTTTAGGATCCTGAGCGGAGACCCACAGCAGATGAACTTCTGGATCGTCCCCTTCTCAGGAAACGCAGGAGGTAAAGTACAGAGAAGTCACTCTGTTGTCTTTCTATATAGATGGTTGATTGTTGAAGGCCTGATCAAAGGACCACAAGAGAGGGCAGTGTTTCCTGACTTGGCCACTCTGGTGCTGTTTTCTACTAACATCGCTTCTTTTGTTGCTTGAGAGGAGCTCCTGACTTTCACCTCCTTAGCTTGTGCTATTTTGTTCTGAATTTATATGATGAGACCCTAGAACCTTGCACTCCCCCCATCTGTGAGTTTTAATCTAGAGTTGAGGCATTAGAGTGTAGTAATTAAGAGAGGAGAGCTCTGGATTCAGACATCCTTAGATTTGTATCTGAGTTCTCTTATCTTTGTCAAGTTATTTAACACCTCTCATCTTTCATTTCCTCCTCTATAAAGCCAGGTAGGGTATGGATTAAAGGAAGTAATGTATCTAAAGTGCTCAGCCCAGGGCTTGGCACAAGATGCTCAGCAATGATCAGACAGTAGTGTGGATTTAGAGTGGGCCTTTGTTTTTCAGTACATGTGTTCAGATGGTAGATTTCAGTTAGAGGAGTATTCTTCAGATACCTTTGCTCAGGTCCTGAAATCAGACTTGATTGATGGTTGACAGGTTACTTCCTGAGATTTATTCTGTGGCATTGGTCTCTAGAGGTAGGAAGGAGATCTTTTATCCCTCACGTCTTATAAGAGGCTTCAAACACTAACTTAAAAAAAGACATGTTCTTTATTATTCTTTCTTTCTTCCTTCCTTCCTTCCTTCCTTCCTTCCTTCCTTCCTTCCTTCTTATCTCTACACCCAACAAGGGGCTTGAACTCACGATCCCTAGATTAAGAGTCACATGCTCCTCTGAGCCAGCCAGGCACCCCATTATTATTCTTAAATGTTCTAGTCTATATTTCATCCTGTTATGCTATTTTTGTCTTACTGTCCTTCCTCCTCCCCTACCAGTTCTGTTTCTATATCTTCCCAATTTTCAGACCTTTGCTGTGCTCTTTTTCAAGCCTTGCTCTTAAAAAAAAAAATTTTTTTTTTTTAACGTTTATTTATTTTTGAGACAGAGAGAGACAGAGCATGAACGGGGGAGGGGCAGAGAGAGAGGGAGACACAGAATCGGAAAGGCCTTGCTCTTAGATACACTAAGCATATACTTAATTCCATAATCTTTGCTATTTGGTCAGTACCTTTATTTTGTGGTATCGTTTAATTAATTTTTTCTGTTTCTTCTCCACTTGAACTCTAGCCAGTGTTTCAGTGCCTAGAATTATGTGTAATACTCCGGATACAGCACTCTGACCTTCCACTTATGTCCCATACATCGTCCAGCAGTATCACCCTTTGCGGCCGGTTAGGCATATTTAAATTTTTTATCTGGCTTACTTCCCAGCAATATAATCACTATTTTAATTTCTTTTCAGATATTTCCACTGATAATTTTTAATTGCAATTTTTATAGAGATAATTGTAGATGTGTACATAGTACTTCATTAGAACTTTGTACTTTGATGAAAAAATATAAGAGCTTTCCAGATAAAGCAGAGACATAGCGAACTGTGGAAAATATTCAGGAAATACTAAGTTCTACCTGAGTAGGTTAGTGGTTCTAGACCTGGGACTCTCAATAGCAGCCTCTCCAGAGCTTTCCAAAAATACTGATGCCTAAACACCACCCCAGAAATTCATCTATAAGTGTTTTAGGCAAAATGAGAACCCTGGACCAGAATATGGGGAGGAAGTAGCAGGAAGAAAGGCTGAAAAGGTAGGTCAAGAATCTTGAATGCTAGACAAAGGGATGTGTGCTTAATTCAAGCAGTAGTGTAGAAGTAATGGATGTTTATGAGAGGGTGGTTCATGTGATGAGGGGCATGCCTAAGGAAGACTTACTTAGCAAATTAGTCTCGGTATTGAATCAGTATAGGACTGAATAAAGTCAGTTGGTACTGTGTTAAGTCTTACCTGTTAGGAGGTGCTACTACATTCCAGGAAGCAAAGCTGCCCAGAGCTAATGTGGCAAGCCTGGAGAGCAGAAGTGACTATAAACGGCATTGCATAGGTAGAATCTGTAGGACTCAAATACTGAAGAAAGGGAGACACCTGAGTCCAGGATGACCAACGTTGTAAGTGTAGTCTGCTGAGAGAATGGGGAGTGCCAGTTACAGAAATAGGAGAGTCAGAAAGAAAAGCTGTGTGGGAGAAGGAAAATGAACTGAGGTTTAGAGATGGTGAGTTTGGGAAGTCAGTGGGCAGACTAGATGGAGATGTCAGGTATTTAAAATGTGCATCAGAGGTTCTCGAGGTTCTCTGTTCCAGTTTGGAATGTTTTTTGGTGATAGAAAACAAATGTCCCCAAACTGCTGGCCCCTTCCTATTTAATGAATGGTCCAAAGCCAGGCCTGTATAACTGTTCCAATCATATCAAGGTACTTTCCCCAAAGAATTGTCGTGTTGCTGGAGACATATGGTTCATTAGAGGACTAAACCTGTGAAGTGTATTTCAGAGACATTGGTGCAGTGTAGGAACCAATTCTTTCACTCACGTATCTTTGCTTTTTTTTTTGGTAGAGAGATGGAGGAAAAAGTCATACTGCTTAATGCACCTACAAAAAGACCAAGGTAATGCCTAAGAGACTCGTGAAAAGTGATATATCTTAAATTACCATCAGGGGGTCTTTCTTTCTTTTGGTCTATGCCTTGCTTGATCCCAGTAAGTAGCCTTTGGCATCCTTTCAGAAGCCAACATCTGCGTAAATGTCAGATAGTTATTTCTGAGAAAAAGAAAGCTGTGATTTCACCCTCGTGCTGTAGCGGTCATCATTACCATGATGAATGTTGAAAAGTTGAGAAGTGTAGGTGTTATGGACCAGACTGGAATCTGATCTGGCTGAGCTGTGATGAAGGCCTGAGGCAGAAATTGTAGAGCCTGCTATGATAGAGGGTTGAAATAAGTTGTCGAGAAAGAACATACTTTCTCATACCATAATTGGCGGTTCTTCTCTGGGAACGGACTGGAAGCATTTTCCTTTGATACAGTTTTTATGTTAAATGTGCCTTTGTTCTGGGGGTTGTTGACAGGTCAAGCACTGTGACTGAAGCACCCATTGCTGTGGTAACGTCACGAACCAGTGAAGTCTATGTTTGGGGTGGTGGAAAATCCACTCCCCAGAAACTGGATGTCATCAAGAGTGGCTGTAGTGCCCGGCAGGTGTGTGCAGGGAATACCCACTTTGCTGTGGTCACAGTGGAGAAGGAACTGTACACCTGGGTGGTAAGTGAAAGCTAAGTACTTTAGAACAGTGATGTAAGCCTAATTATTTACTGGGCTGAGGATGTCTAAGTATTTTGTTAGTTGAACATGTGCACAGGAATGACAGTGCGGAGTGGTGGAATGTAGGCTCTAACGAGAGCAGGGATTTTGTCTGTCTAGTTCACTGATATGTCCCCAATGCCTGGGACATATTAGGTCATTTGTAAGTGTTTTTTGAATGAATGAATGAATGAATGAATGAATGAATGAAAGAGAGGAAGAAAGAAGGAAAGAAAGAATTAAAAGAGCCCTAGGTTTAGACTCAGGAGACTGGACTCTTATTTACAGCTGGGTGATTTCAGGAAGTCCCTTAATTACTCTGTTCTGTTACCATGAATTTCAGAGCAACTAGTATCTGTGAAACAGTTTTATAAACAAATGAAGCAGTGTTCCCACATCAGGAAAATTCTAAGACCTGTGTCAGTGATCGAAGATGGCTAGGTATATCTTCAGAATTTTTCTTTGCTCCCCTCTAGATTTCACTTTCTCTCTCACCTTCTGGGACAAATTGCGTGTATTTGCTATCTGTTCCTTTATCTGCCACTCAGTCCTCATTCGCCTACAATGCAGCTTCCGTCCCTGCCACTTGATTGAAACTACTCTTAACAAAATGACCTATAAATTGTGAAAATAAAACATACACTTTGTAGTCCTTACTTTGCTTGACCTCCCAGCAGCATTTGACATAGTTGATCTCTCCCTCCTTGAAGCTGTGTCTTCCCTTAACTTCCATGAGAACATCTTCTCTTGGCTTTTCTCCTGTCTTTTTGGCCATAGTGTGCCTTCTCATGTGTTTCAGAGTGCTTTTTCTTTACCTAACTTTGTCTCTGGTCATCAATTCTTCTCACTCTTCCTTTTCTTCTTGAGAGCTCATTTTTTCCAGCAGTCTCAGATAACTTCTCCACAAGGCCAGGCTTTGTCCCCAGTGCATGACAGAGTAGACAATTACTGATTGATTGATTGATTGATTGATTAAAAGAATCAATGAATGAATGAATGCATGCATGCATGTTAGCTGTTACTTCCTAAAGCCCTGTCCCTTAAGGAACTAGCCCCTAGGGGGCTGCCACAGCCGCTATAAAACTGTTGAAAAGTCATTTGGGACTATTCTTAGTGCTATATAGCAGCCTCTTTGATATAGCCAGATTCTTTATAATTGTTCCATACTTCAGGGAAACTGTGACCAAAATTTGTACAACTCCTAGTAAGGATTTCCAAGAGAGTATACTCCTATAAAAAACAATCAAATTAATTAAACTATGTACGGATTTTTTTTTTTTTTTTACCAGCACTCATAATTAAGTATAAAGTTCACCTTAGACTTGAAGGAGAAAGAATTGGGAATGTGTTCTTTTAAGTCTTGATGGATAGCAATCTGGATACTTTTAAATCTTTACCTGTTGGCAGGGGTTTTATACTACCTATCATTAAAAGGTTTAATCCCCTTACCCATTTTTTTTTTTTTTGTTTCTAAATTTCCAGCTGATTTTTTCCTACGGTTTTCTTTTCTTTATTATTTTTTTTAATGTTTGTTTATTTTGAGAGAGAGAGAGAGCACACATGCAGGGGAGGGGCAGAGAGAGAGGGAGAGAGAATCCCAAGCAGGCTCCATGCTGTCAGGATAGAACCTGATGTGGGGCTCAATCCCACAAACCATGAAATCATGACCTGAGCTGAAATCAAGAGTCGGACCCTTAACCAACTGAGCCACCCAGGTGCCCCGCTCCTGGTCTTCTCGATAGGAAGTTTTATTGAAGATTAGCTTTTCGCATGAAAAGCTAAAACTTTACAAGACCTCTTTATTTCACAGAACATGCAAGGGGGTACTAAACTCCATGGTCAGCTGGGCCACGGAGACAAAGCCTCCTACCGACAGCCAAAGCATGTGGAAAAGTTGCAAGGCAGAGCTATCCGTCAGGTGTCCTGTGGTGATGATTTCACTGTCTGTGTGACAGGTAAGCCATCAACAGAAAGCATCCAAAGTGCATTTAAAGTGAAGTATTGTACTTAATGCTGTGCAGTTTCAGCTGGGATTTTACAGCAAAAGATCATATTCATGAACCAAAGGCAGTGAGCGGATACACACGTTAATAATAACATGCCCAATTTTCTATGGCAAATAGCACATAGAGGCACACAGATAACAAACCTCATGGGATCAGGAGAAATATGTTGTACGTCCCAGTTGGGGGGAAAAATGACGTTACCACCTGGTCAGGTGTAAATAACACTAAATCAGGAATCAAGAGGTAAAGTTTAGTTTTTGTCTCGCCATTGCTTACTTTTCCTTTTCTCTAGAAAATAGAGATGGCCCTAATAAAATTTCAACATAATACTACCAATTTTTAAAAATTATTATAACAGTACACGTGACCCCCTAAATAAAAATAACTCTAGACTTGCACAGTCTATCCTTCGGATTTCTCTGATGCAGTCATTTCATATAAGATCAGTGGCTGGGATAGTTCTCATGCCAGCCCTGCCCAGCTTTCCGGCTGGACAGAGTCATTCCTTTGATGTGTTATGCCTTTCTTCCTTTTGCAGATGAGGGTCAGCTCTATGCCTTTGGATCTGATTATTATGGCTGCATGGGGGTGGACAAGGTTGCTGGGCCCGAAGTACTAGAACCCATGCAGCTGAACTTCTTCCTGAACAATCCAGTGGAGCAGGTCTCCTGTGGAGATAATCATGTGGTGGTTTTGACACGAAACAAAGAAGTCTATTCTTGGGGCTGTGGTGAATATGGTAGGTATAGATTTGTCTCTGTCCACTTATTCCCAGGAGCCAACTTGACTTCAAGCTTGTATGCATCTAAACACATGTAGCCTATACTTGAGAAGTGTTGATTCAGTGGAAGAGAATACTGTAGAATATTTTCATTGGGAAGAAGACCCTCATTTTCATTGTTTTCTTTCTTATGTATGTCTCAGGACGACTGGGTTTGGATTCAGAAGAGGATTATTATACACCACAAAAGGTAAACTCAGAAGCAGCTTCTTCCTAGAGCCTGTGTAGAGGACACACAGACTCCAGTAATAATACAGACTCCTCTTTCTCCGAATCCTCATGTCAAGGTGTTTATTTCTGAAATATTTTCTATCTGGGGGACTGACAACCCAGAATTCCTGAGTTAGCACTATGTGATCTTGTCATCTGACTAAATCATAAAAAGCTGAGAAAGAGGATATAGCCACTTTGGACACTGTGGAGTCACATCTTACTCAGGAATGGCAGCTAAAATCAGCAAGTACAGTGAACCCAGAAAATTCCTTGGGAAGATACTGGAAAGCAGTATATTGTTTCTTAACCCAACACAGCCATTCCCCCCCTCCCCATTTCCACATTTGGACACCAGATGAAATATGTGTTTGTATTGAGGGGTCACGTTGTACGAAACATAATATCTAATTACTGTCTGCACTGTAGGAGCTAGCCCTGCAGGAGCTGGCCCAGGAGCTAAAAGCAGCTGCAGAAAGAACATGGTCCTGTCTCTCACACCCACCCTGGGTCACAGGCTTGCCTGCCCACTGGAAGGTTGACAGGAATCGACTGTACCATTCACTGTTAACAATGCTCATTAACATCTTAAAAATTAACTTCTATCACTTGTGGGACCATTCTCAATGGATTTCATGGTTGTTTCTCTTCATAAAGCCATAGTAGAAGCACTGAAGTTTGAGTTTTCAGGTTTCACAGACATCCATTCTATCCCCCTACCATTCTCCAGCTCTGTTTATTTAGCTCTAGAGGGATGTGAGCAGTTGGAAGTCCTGGCTGCCTCCTCAGTACTCTGTCACCTCGTTTATAATGTGACCAGACTAGGACCCTACAAGGCTACTGAGTTTCTTCTATAACTGTCATGGGGCCTTCCATCTCAGAGAACAAAAATCATCAATGGATCGAAGCTTCTCCTTTCCCAACATTTTCTGAGAAGTCTTTCTAAATAAGACCTACCCTATTGCTAAAACAAACTTCAGCGGGACTGCTGAGCCAACCTGGAACTGCTGCCTTTTACTTAATTATAAAACTTGAGCTCCTTGTTGAAAACAATAAGCTGCTGGGAAAATCTGAAGATGATAGAGCAGTCTTTACTGTGGTCAGTTCTGCCAGATGCAGGACATCAAAAATTTGAGGGTTTTTTCCTAATACAAGTTACATTTGGGGATTTTTTTTTTTTTTTTCTGATTTTTTTTTTTCCTTGCAGGTGGATGTTCCCAAGGCCTTGATTATTGTCGCAGTTCAGTGTGGCTGTGATGGGACTTTTCTGCTGACCCAGTCAGGTAAAGTGCTGGCCTGTGGACTCAATGAATTCAATAAGCTGGGTCTGAATCAGTGCATGTCTGGAATCATAAACCATGAAGTAAGTACCCTCTTTGGTGTCCTCACCACACTGTCAGAACTTCTCTTAGGCTGGAATTTCTTTGGGAATGCTTTTGGTTAGTGACCATGAAATTGTACGTAAGAAAAAAGATTTCACAGACATTATTATGTTCAGCAAAAGAAGCCAGCCATGAAAGAGTCCGTACTATATGATTCCAATTATATGGAGCTTAAGAACAAGCAAAATTAACTTATAGATACCAGAAGACAAAGTAGTGGTAACTTCTGGGTGGGGGGTATGGGTATAAATGGAAGGGATCCTAGGATCATGGAAATGGTCTCTATTTTGATCTGGGTGGTGGTTTTACATTTATATGCATACAGAAAAATTTTTCAAGCGGTACAATATTTTATAGTTTATTATGCCTCAACAAATAAATTGATTACAAAGAATCAAGTGACAGAACTCAGGTTCTACCTATCACTGAAATAGGTACGAGATAATTGACATGAAAAGAAACACATTTTCATGCATGATCTCCCTGGAGAGTTTTTTAGATTTATTGTTCCCAAATCACTGATCCTGTACAGGCTTAGTAAGTATAATTACTGTTCACTTCCTTCAAGGATGTTGTGAAATTCACATTAAGTCGCCTCTTTGTGTTAATATGATGAGTTTTTGTCATGTTCTAAAGAATCAAGAGAAAAAGTTTCCTGACTCAGTCAAAGAGATAAGAATTTTTAAGTAATCTCTGCAGTATTGATTCTCAAATGGGAGAGTACAAATTTGGGGCAAATCTGGGAAGGGTGTCTGCATAGTTTGAAAAGGCATATTCAAAATTACCATTACTTGATTTCAGTTTTATTATAACATTGGGTTTGTTGTGAAATTTTAAACTTACATGAGAGGAATTTTTTAATACTAATCTAAAGGGATCGTGGGTTTTAACACATTGAGAACACTGCCTTGTAGATGAAATTAGATCACAGTAAACTGGTTGCATTCTGGGCTGGAGAGTCTTCCAAGATTTTAATTCTTTGCCCTGCCTTTGTTAGATATACAGTGTTTATACCCAACATAAGTGTCCCTGGTTGTATCCTCATGTAGATACTTTCTGGGACGGAGAGTTAATGTTTTACATACTCTTAGATTAGGAATCTAAAATTTTTGTTGTCAGGAAGCCCTGCCTCATATACTGATTATAATTCTCTGATGACATATTGAGCTTATTCCGTTTTGTATTCTGTTGGAGATGAAAAGCTACCTGGCATCTTCTACTTAGTAACAAATTTGCTTGAAAGGCCTTTTGGTCACCATGACAACATTCTCAGCCTGCTACCCCTTCGTTTTTTACCTAAGGAGTATTTGCTTTGTGTTTTATCTTATTTCAGGCTTACCACGAAGTTCCCTACACAACCTCCTTTACCTTGGCCAAACAGCTGTCCTTTTATAAGATCCGTACAATTGCCCCAGGCAAGACTCACACGGCTGCTATTGATGGTGAGTTGGTTTACAACTTTTTACACAGGCCTCAGTAGCTCATGCTCTTTTATTCTGTCAAGTGTTAGCGCTTCTTCCTTTTTTTTTTTTTTTTTTTTTAAGATTTCATTTTTAATGGTCCCAGGTTTCGGCACCAAAAAAAAAAAAAAAAGATTTCATTTTTAAGTCATCTCCACACCCAACACAGGGCTCAAACCCACAACCCTGAGATCAAGAGTCGAACGCCCTACTGACTGAGCCAGCCAGGCAGCCTTAGTAGTAGCCCTTCTTAACAACATATACATTCTCCCGTTTTCCCCCTGGCGTCCAGTATTATCTCATTAACAAATTAGGAATTCAAGTAAACTTTTTTTAATAATCGTTATAAATGCGCAGTCAGTACATCTCTTAATGACAATGCCATGCCAATAATTCCAGAAAATGACTGCCTTTAAATTAGTACCATCTGTCCATTTACTAAGGTAGTACCCCTTTTCCACATTTAAAATACAATATTAGAAAATACAATATTGAGTAACTTTCAGAGTCTAATTAGTTTTAGATACCCTAGCTGCCATAGATGCAAGGTTGTGTGGCAAGCTTTATATTCGTATACTCTGAACAACCAGAAGCTAGTCCGTGGAACTCTGCTCTGGCTGTGTTTTCCCTTGTACTCCATGCCCCACGTGTGCCTGGTTGTTTTTCTCTTTTAGAACGAGGCCGGCTGCTGACCTTTGGCTGCAATAAGTGTGGACAGCTGGGCGTTGGGAATTACAAGAAGCGTCTAGGAATCAACCTGCTGGGAGGACCCCTAGGTGGGAAGCAAGTGGTCAGGGTCTCCTGCGGTGATGAGTTTACCATTGCTGCCACCGATGGTGAGTGAGTCTGGACACGTCATTTCAAGCTTTCCGGATGGATGGCTATATTTTAATGTTTGGCTGGGAAAGAGGTAGACTGGTTATATAGCTGGATCATACGTTCACTTTTTATTTACATTCAGTTGGTATCTAATTGTTACGCTCATAGAGCTTCATTAATTTTTTGTGTGTTCAACATAGTGGTTGTTTAAAAAAAATAGTTATCTAAATAATGACCAAGTTAATATTCTAAGTCTCTTTTTTTACTTTTTTGTTTAAATGTTTTAAGAATTACTAAATCTTTTTTTTTTTTAAGTTTATTTATTTATTTTGAGAGTGAGGGCATGCGAACAGGGGAGAGGCAGAGAGGAGAGAATCCCAAGGAGGCTCTGCACTACATTGTGGGGCCCAATGCAAGGCTCGAACCCACAAATTGAGATCATGACCTGAACCAAATCAAGAGTTGGACATTTAACTAAGCCAGCCACCCAGGCACCCCAAAAATTATTAAATACTTCTGTGTAAATTTTTTTTAGTTTAACATTTTTTATTTGTTTTTGAGAGCCAGAGAGAGAGCATGAGCAGGGGTGGGGGAGAGAAAGAGGGAGACATAGAATCCGAAGCAGGCTCCAGGCTCTGAGCTGTCAGCACAGAGCCTGATGTGGGGCTCAAACCCACAAACCGTGAGATCGTGATCTGAGCCGAAGTCAGACTCTTAACTGCGTCACCCAGACACATCTAAATACTTCTATGTATACCTGGCCCAGGACCACGTTGGTTTCAATAAATGTTGGGTGAAGTGGCTGGAGAGGAAAATGACATAATCTAATCTTGCTCCTTGGCTGCTGTCAGCCACACTGCAGTGATGTCCTCAGGGACTGCTAAGGATTGAAGGGCTGAATACTATGTGTCTCTCAGCTTCCATTGGAATTGGAATTGGTCTAATTGAACTTTCTTCTCTCTTTCTTCACATTGCTCGCTCTGTGGCATTTTCTTGCCTCTTTTACTACTTTTCTCTCTTTTTTTTTTAAGTTTACTTTTTGATTTTGAGAGAGAGATGTGAGAGGGGAGAGAGAGATGGAGAGAGAGAGAATCCCAAGCAGTCTCCACACTGTCAGCACAGAGCCTGATGCGGGGCTCAAACTCACAAACTGAGATTATGACCTGAGCCGAAGTCAAGAGTTGGATGCTTAACCAGCTGAGCCACCCAAGCACCCCAATCTTTTTTTTTTTTTTTTTTTTTAATTTTAGAGAGAGAGCAAGTGCATGTGTGAGCTGGGGAGAGGTGGGGGAGGAAGGGAGGGAGGGGGAGAGAGAGAGAGAGAATCTTTTTTAATTTTTTTTTAATGTTTGTTTATTTTTGAGGCAGAGGGAGATAGAGCGTGAGTGAGGGAGGGGCAGAGAGAGAGGGAGACACAGAATCCGAAGCAGGCTCCAGGCTCTGAGCTGTCAGCACAGAGCCTGATGCGGGGCTCGAACCCACAAACTGTGAGATCATGACCTGAGCCGAAGTTGGACGCTCAACCAACTGAGCCACCCAGGTGCCCCGAGAGAGGGAGAATCTTAAGCAGGATCCACGCTCATTGCAGAGCCCAATGCAGGGCTCAAACTCACGAACTGTGACCTGAACTGAAATCAAGAGTTGGACGCTTAACCAACTGAGCCACCCGGGCAACTCACCCACTTCTCTTCTTTACTGCCAGTTCTGCTAGTCCTTATCCCCTCCCTCTTCCGCATTCTTTCTTTCTTCTCTCTCTCTTTTTCCTGTATCACCTTCTGGACTAATTGTAGCCACTCTTTCTTGTGACTGGGGGAACAACAAATCACATTTTATCATCTTGTCTTTTGACTCATTTCAGCTTTTTTTGTTGCTCGTGATCTAAGATGCTTAGATCTTTGTTTTCTTTTGGTCTGTGCCTGTTGTGTACACATGAGGGATCCAAGGACGGTGTCAGATAAGTGATGTGTTGCCATATTTAAGTGAAGCAGCTTTCAGAGTGGCACGTTAACGTTCCCTGCTTGTCCCCAAATGAGGGATATTAGGGAGCAAACTGTTTAGGTCAGGTCAGGCTAGATAAATGGAAATGTTACCTAGAAAGAGTGAGGATGTCGCTGAGGATTAAATTTAGTGTTGCAAGTCTACCAGCACTTCCTGACAGGGCCTCAGGGAGGTAATGTCTCTTCAGTAGATCTGTGTACTTCACAAGGTAAACTTCCGAATGAGGAGTGTAGAATTGGATTCCATGGTTGGGCGTATTACCTCTACTTTTCCGGACTGTTCTCTATTGCCTCATTCACACAGCCAACATAAATTGAGTGCCTACTATGTTCCAGGTCCTCTTTAGGCTTTGGCAATATAAAAGTGAGTCTCAGAAAGCCCCTATCCTTAAGGAGCTCACAGTCTAAGTAGGGTAGGGGAGACACATAAACAGACTCGTACAGGCTGATAGATCGGGTGCCATTGATGGCAGTATCTGACCCCTCTAAGTCCTAGAATGCCCGGAACTGCTCAATCCTTCTATCTCTCCTCTGTCTCCCTTCACTCCCTAAGCGAGCTTATTACCTTAAGTTCCCTGTATCCACTGACAGTTTTATATCGTCACCACCCTTGAACTCCAGGCTCGGTTATTCATCAGCCCCTGGACTTAGATGTCTAAAGATATGGTGGCTTTAGAGCCCAGTTTTCCCAGGTCAGTCCTCATTCATCCCTATTGTCCAGGTTTCATCATTAATAGTACCCCCTTTTCATTAAAAAATGCTCTGATTTGGATAAGAAGTTACATGCATCTCAGACAAACGTATTATAGTCAAAATCAAACTTTTGATTTTCTGCCCAGATCTGTTCCTCCTATAGCTTTCCTGTCTCACGAAATGGCAGCTTCATCCTATTCCCCACATCCCATTCATCAGCAAATCCTATCGATTATCTTCACAATATATCCAACCACTTCCCACCATCTTCACTACTACAACTGGTCTCCCTGCTCACCCTTGGTCACTTGCAATTGATTGTTCTCATAGTAGCCTGATGAATCCTTTACATACCTACTAGTACACTCAGAACTTCTAATGGATTCCTATCTCAATCAGTAAAAACCAAAGCCATTATAGTGGCCTGCATGGCCCTATATGACTAGGACTCCAGCTACCTCCTGACCTCTTTACTGACCACTGTCCCCCCCGCTTATTTTGCTCTAGCTGCAGGGGCCTTCTTACTCTTTGTTCATGATGCTCCTGTTATTCACATAGGACCTTTGCACTTGCTGTTTTCTCTGCCAGGGAAGCTCTTCCCCTACATATCCACATAGCCCTCTCTCACTTCAATCAGGTCTCTGCTGAAGTATGGACAAGTACTTCTCTGACTACCCTATCTGAAATAATGCTACCCCATTATTAGTCTTTATTTCCACTTTTCTTTACCGTGTATCTTCTTTCATAACACTTATGACTACCAGAAGTATTTGATACTTATTGACTGATCAGTCTCCTCTGACTAGAATGTCAGTTCCACAAGAGTAGTTGAGTTTGTTTTATTCACTGCTGTATTCCCACACCTCCAGCAGTGCATGTCATGAAATCAATGCCCAATAAACAGTTGAATGACCAAAAAAGGTTGTTGAATGAGTGGATGGATGGGTGGATGGATGGATGGGTGGATAGATGGATGGCAGGCAATACATAGACGCGTCATTTTTTCCAGGTTGGCATCAGGAATTGTTTAGGGGAATAAACAGCTTTCCCTTGTTTTGTTCATAGTGGGAAATCTTTCTAACTCTCGGACATAAAGATGGGGAACCCAAAGAGTAGGGAAGTCACTTTTCTGTTAAACTATCTGCTGTTTAATTTTTTTCCCTAGATAATCACATTTTTGCCTGGGGCAATGGTGGTAATGGTCGCCTGGCAATGACCCCCACAGAGAGACCACATGGCTCTGATATCTGCACCTCATGGCCTCGGCCTATTTTTGGATCTCTGCATCACGTCCCAGACCTATCTTGCCGTGGCTGGCACACCATTCTCATTGTTGGTAAGTGTCTCATATGTGTGGGTTGGGATGGATTTGACAGAGGGTAGACCCACACTGAAGGTACTGATGGTCACATTCTTAGAAACAGAAGTGTTTCTAAGAAAAGAGGCTGTTCCTTTAAGTCTTATAACAGTGACGCCATGCCTTGTGACGGGGACAGAACACTGTTATTTCCTGACATTTGTCATTGGCAACCTTCTGACTTTTTTAACATGATAACTTTGGGCTCTTCCTCTGCCATAGAATCGTTATCTCTAGTTGTCCGCTAATTTGTTGCCTGTGTTCATGCTTTTGAGAGAAACATTCAGTACACCTTTAAAAGGAAACTAAATCAGTTGTTTTCTGCATAAGGATTACTCTGTTAGGAACTAAATTATAAAAGCCCGTATGAGGGTTTCCAAGTCCATTCTATTAGATCAGTGGTTCACAACCTTGGCTGCACATTAGAATCCCCCAAGAAGCTTTTGGAAATCCCATTGTCCTGACCAATTGAATCAGAATCTCTGGGGTGGGACCTAGGTTGCTACTATGTAAAGCTTCTCAGATAATTCCAAAGAGCAGTTAAGAATTGCTACTTTACATAGTGGATGTAGTTAGGGTAGCTAGTGGTGCTTTAATATCTAGAACAGTAAGTATTTATAAAGTTATCTGGAGTGAGAGATAGCTGTTATCTCGTATATTAATTCCCTAGTCTAGTCTTCTCACTTTTCCTGCCTATAGCTGTTTCTGATGCTTACCTACTGAATATTTTTCCTCAGAGAAAGTATTGAATTCTAAGACCATCCGTTCCAATAGCAGTGGCTTATCCATTGGAACTGGTAAGTAGCAGTGTCTCAGGTACCAGTGGTTTTTCTGAGCTGTGGGTCTTTGGGTTAGATTCCATGCAGTCTCCAAAAAAAAGGAAATAGGAAATATCTTTGGGAAATGAGGAATACGGTGATCAAGAGGGAGGATCATATTTTGGGTGTATTTCACAATAAGTTATGACTTTTATTACATTGTGGTCAGAGGGAGAGTACATCTTTGCCAACCAAGCATATGGAAGTAATGAAGTGGCTTGCCCAACATTGTAATGTGGCTTATGTATTGTTTCTTTCCTTACCATGCTAGGGGCTATGGTTCTATCTACTCTTTGCTTCCACCGTATTCCCAGGGTTATTCCCGTCTATAGAAATAGTTCTTCCAAACAGGCCCTCAGAATTAAAAGTTGGCTAAACTTTCAAAGCAGTTAGGAGAATCAGCCCAAAGCTCTCTGATAGCTTTCCTCTGGCTGCTTTTTGCATGGTTCTCTGTTATTTAGGACTATGCCAGAAAATTAAATCTGTGTTCCTTTTTGGTTTTCCACTTGCTCTAAAGTACCTGTACTCTTTGATGTCTCGAAACTTGGATTCTGATAGTTCGTAGAATCAACACAGATAAAGACCCAGAATAAAAGCAAATTAATCCAAGAAAAAGAAAGTTGAAAGTCTGATCTAGACTTGTTGAACTCTAGTTTACACACACACACGCACACACACGCACACCATACCTTTTATTAGTTTCTTTTAGTAATCTATTGCTCAGCATTTATTTGTGCATATTAATATCTGTCCCAAATGATAAAATATCTTTTTGCTAATCACAGCTGTTCTCTTACAGCATTGTTTTGCTGGAACAGTATTTAATGGAAAAAATAAGATTAAAAGCACATATCAATTAGCTGGAAAATGTAAACTCCATAAGGGCAGGGATTTTGGGGTTTTTTTTATTCATTAGTTTTATCCACATTACCTAGAAGAGTGCCCGGCAAATGGTGAATGCTCAATAAATACTTGTTGGTTGGATGGGTTCTAACCATCCAGTGGAATACTGTACGAAAGTAGAAATGAACATCTACAAATAGGTCTATAATGTGAAATGTAAAAAGGAAGCTGCAGCAGACTATGTGCCTTTTTATCAAGTTGAAAAACAAGCCAGATTTATATATTGCTTAAGGATATATAAGTATGTGATTGATTTTTTTTTTTTTTTTTTTTTTTTTTTTTAAGAAGAAATGATAGAAGTGCCTGGATGGCTCAGTCGGTTCAGTATCTAGACTCTTTTTTTAAGTCAATAAATTTTTATTTAAGAATTTTAACATGTGATTCCTTCCTCTCCCAGTCACTGTGGTTCCCTCTGGGTCAGAATCACAATCTTCAAAATAGCCCTTTTAAAAAGAGCTTTTGTTCAGTCCACAGTTGTCACCGTTAGTACAGAGTTCTTTCCGTTGGGCTTCTTTAATCTCCACTTGAATATGGATATGCTTCAAGAATTCCCCACCTGTAATCTTTGGGATCCAGTTTTTTTACTTTGGGTCATGTTTAGGGTCAGAATAGATGGGTCTACTGGTTCTCAATTTCAAACACCCTCTAAACGTGAATGAGTTCAAATCCCATTCACCCCTAAACTAGCACAGCCTAGAACTGTACAGATTCTTGGGATATTCCAATACATAAGATTTTAAAAATTTGACCGTTAGGGTCTTTCAGTGTTTTAGCAGATAAGTGTCTTGTAGTTCTTTCCCACAGATCTAACACATAGCTCCGTGAATAAAGGAAACCACACATACACTCTATGAGGTGTTTCCAATGGAGTGTCCGACTCTTGATTTTGGCTCAGGTCATGACTTCAAGGTTGTAGGATCGAGCCCCACGTTGGGCTCTGTGCTGACCATGCAGAGCCTATTTAGGATTCTCTCTCTCTGTCTCTGCCCCTCCCTTGTTCACACGTACGGGCGCTCGCTCTCTCTCAAAATAAACTTTAAAAACTATATAAAGAAATGACAAATACAGAATTAATCAGTAGTTACGTGTAGGTAGGAGGCCAGAGAAAGAGAAGGAATTCACAAGACAGATATGATACAGGTAATGTTTTAGTTCAGCACTGTCCCATAAATCGTTCTGCAACAGTGGAAATGTTCTATATGTATGCTGTCCACTTGAAAAGTGGCTACCGTGACTGAGGAACTGAACTTTTTATTTAAATTTAAATAGCCATATATGGCTAGTGACTACCGTATTGGAAAGTACAGTTCTAGTTCTTCAAGTGGTAGATTCACGTTTTTGTTTTGTTAGGCGTCAAAACTTACACGTGTGTTAAAATAGTCTTTTGTATATTTCAAATGTAACATTATTTTTAAAAGCCATTTAAAACAAGCTTCGGAGCTTTTGTTGGCATCTCCAGGTCTGCTGCTTCGGTAGGATCACAGTGTGACACAGTCTGCAAGCCACTATAGCTGGTGATCGTGAACAGTCCTTTACGTTTAACTTTGGAATATACCATGCACTTACTTTTTTAGCTTTAGCAAATACATCTTTTTGGCCCATATTAAAATTTCATTCCATTTTTTGACTACATGTCAGCTAGTCTTCATTAAGATAACTTGGAATGTGCTACATGATATGAAAGAACCAGCCATCATATTTTAAAAATTCTTACAAATCGTTATCAAAAGAATTTAATGAATTTAATGGTTGAAGACTTCTCCAGAAAGGAAGTTAGTGGTGAGTTTATCTGGCCATTTTAAGAGTTGTTTGGCTCAAATGTGAAAGTGCTTTGTATTTATACGAAACCTTGACAAGCCTCGGTGGAGAATGCTAGAGTCTGGATGTATCTATTAAAGCACGGGCGGTAGATTCAATGAGCTGTGGTCGGGGCGGCTGTTCAGTAGTGCTTTAGAACATTGATAATCTGCTATGGACATAGAAATGAGTAAGTTTGGGATGTAGAAGTCAATTATCATTATAAAGATGCTGATATTCAATCTTGTATAAAAACTACAAATTTAGTCCCAAATATCTTGACACTGTTGCTACTACTTCATGCGACTCTAGGAAGCTCTCCAGGGGTCAGGGGGGCTGTGAGATCGTAAATCTTTCTTGCTGCCTAGCAAGGCTCTCTCTTTCTGTGCTGTGTATCTGTCAGTGGTTCAGAGTGCTAGCCCAGGAGGCGGCGGCGGTGGGGGAGAAGAGGAGGACAGTCAGCGGGAATCTGAAACTCCTGATCCAAGCGGAGGCTTCCGAGGAACAATGGAAGCAGACCGAGGAATGGAAGGTTTAGTCAGTCCCACGGAGGCCATGGGGATCATTAGTGGGGCCAGCAGCTCCTGCCCTGGCTGGCTTCGAAAGGTAATTCCTTTGGCAGAGGTATCTTCGATAAAATAGCAGACCCTTTACAGGAACTAGAAAGGAGCCGTCAGAATCTCTCCGTGTCCCATGCCCTGTTCAAGCGTTTTGCAGTAGGCATCGAGGTTTCTGACTTCCACCTGGAACGAAACTACCAAACCTCTAATTCTTTTTTCTTCCTGACAAGAAGAGACACAAAATGTTCTCATACCGGTATTAAATGAATTTAAATTAATAAAACCTTCCTTGAAGCAGTCTTTGTAATGCATGTGTGCAGATTAAGCTTAGAGATTTTGTACTGTGGTTTGTAGAAGTGGACTATTGGGGCAGTTGGAATGTTGTACAATAGAGAGGTTATGAATGTTGAAGTGCGGATAGTAAAAATGTTGGAGTATATTTAGATGGAAAGTGGGCTACAACATGTGGCTGGGCAGAAAAAGATGGAATACCTGTGCAGCAGGATCCCATTCTCTTAGAAAATATGTAATGCATAGAAGAGTATCTGCTATGAAGACTGAACACAGTATTGCTCATTTTAACAGTGCTTATTTAGGAGTGATGGAATTGCTGGTCTTTTTGCCCATCTGGATTTTGTCATTTTCTGTATTTTGTCAAACTACGTTGTAGTTTGTGAAATTTATATTTTTACGTAAAAAAAAAAATCTAGAGATTTAGTTTCCCGTGTAAGATGATGAAACTTGATAGCCAGTTAGGAGTATGAATGCAAGAGGCAAGAGGCACTGTTGTACCTAACGTTTCAGCCTGGGCATTGGCCTCACTGCCATCACCTTCAAGCTTCCCAGCTCGAACAGACTGTGTAAAATAAGTGTGTCAAGGAGATGTGCCACACACTCCAAACCATGTTCTTGAATTTGAGTTTGAATTCAAATCACTGTTACTCCTCTGAGGAAGGGATGTCCTATTGACAGGCCCGGTGAGCTGAGTTGTACTCACAACTGTCATGCCCCACTAGGGGGTGCTGATGTCACAGCAGAGTGAAAGCTATAGCAAGATGGGAATTTGGGAGAAGGAAAATAGATGGCTCAAACAGAACTGATGAGATTCTTTGTCTTATACATAGGAGCTGGAAAATGCAGAATTCATCCCCATGCCTGACAGCCCATCTCCCCTAAGTACAGCCTTTTCAGAGTCTGAGAAAGACACCCTGCCCTATGAAGAGCTGCAAGGACTCAAAGTGGCCTCTGAAGCTCCTTCGGAACACAAGCCCCCAGTAGGAGCCTGGGTAACTGAACGTTTTGCCTTTGAGTCACAACTAGGTAACCAGAGAGCTCTCTCCACTTCTCCTGGCCTGTCTCCTCTAGCTTCCTCAGTCTCCCACTGCCCTGAATCAACTCATTATACTGTCTACTCGGCAGTGCTTAAAGCTTCTGTCCTAGGCTTACCTGAGTTGCCTTGGAAAAACATTGACCCTTTCACATTCCTGATGCACTAACAGTTCTCCACACCAGAGGACTTTCTTTTCTCTTTGCCTCAGAAGTACCAAAATTAAAGTTCCAAAATTCAAATCCACTTTTTCTTGACACTGCTAGTGTAGGTTGGGGGCTCTAAATATGAGTCAGAAATAATACTTGTAGTCTCGTGAGGGAGCCACACACGTGTGCCTAACCTTGGTAGAAATCAAATTGTGGTAAGTACCTCAAATGTAAACCAGGGGTCACCAAGCTTTTTCTATAAAGGGCCACGTAGTAACTATTTTAGGCTTATGGACCATGCAGTCCCTTTTGCAACTACTCAACTCTGTAGCATAAAAGCAGCTGTAGATAATACATAATGAATGAGCATGACTGTGTTTCAATAAGACTTCATTTACAAAAACAGGCAATAGGCCGGATTTGGCTATCATTTGCTGACCCTTCCTATAAACGAAGTACAGTGGAAGAAAGGAGAGAAATCCAGACTAGAAAAGGTGTAATAAAACCTTTGAAACTTTAAGGTGAACATTTAAATTCCTCTATCAATTAACTTTCTTGAATTATTTTGGCAGTCCTATTTACTGAACACCTTTTAAATCTCTTCTAAAGTGTGATCCACTGCATTTCATGAATATTGACCTGTTGGGTCACAGTGTTCTCACTGTGATCAGAAAGACTTGTTCCAAACCATATCCCCCACTTCAGCATTTTAAATGGGATGATAGCCATGCACTTTAAATTTAATTGCCAAGTTCTCCAAAACAGGTGATTGTTCTTTTTACGTTAGCATAATGGAGACTGAGGCACTGAGAGTTCTCTTGCTGTTATGTTAGAGCCAGGTGCTACTGTAACCCCAGCAGCTTTCTGTTTCTCTTGCATTTACTTTGTGTGTGTGTGTGGTTTATCTTTTTACTTTTAAAGTAAGGTCCGATAGTATTTCGAGGAAGGTTGGATTGGGGAGTTGGGATAAGCATGCAGAAGCACCTGTGACCTCTTTCTTCTCTCCTTAGCCACCTCGGCTGAGTCCTGCAGAGACCTGTGCTGGGAAGGGAACGCCATTAACTCCTACCTGTGCCTGCAGCACTCTGCAGGGAGAGGTTGAGAGATTGCACGGGCTGGTGTTAAAATGTCTGGCTGAACAACAGAAGCTACAGCAAGAAAACCTCCAGATTTTTACCCAACTACAGAAGCTGAACAAGAAATTAGAAGGAGGGCAGCAGGTGAGAGCATTAAAGGAATAATTCAATTTCTAACTGTTTTGAAGAGTAACAGAAACAAAACACCCAAGAATTGAAATAGACCTTTTCCTTTGCAGAGACTTATCTTTTGATGATGTAACTTATGTAATTAATTTCAGCAGCCCTGGGCCTTGTTCAGGCACCTCGGTTAGATCATTTTTATCACTTTGTTTTTTGTTATTGTATATTTTTTCTTTTATTATTTTTTTTTAATGCTTATTTATTTATTTTGAGAGAGTGCACATGTGAGTGGGAGAGGGGCAGAGAGAGAGGACAGAATCCCAAGAAGGCTCCGTGCTGACAGCACAAAGCCCGACTTGGGGCTCAGTCCCACGAACCATGAGATCATGAGCTGAAATCAAGAGTTGGGTGTTTAATTGACAGAGCCACCCAGGCACCCCTCTTTTACTTGTTACTATGAAAAACTTTATAAACATATAGTTCAGCGAATACTCATAATCCACCATCTAGATTGAACAATTGTTAACATGTTTCAAAAGTGTGTGTGTACATTTAAAATATGTGGGGGTATATATCTGTGTGTATTTAAAATATATGTGGGTATATGTGTGTATATATATTTTTTATTTTGCTAAATCATTTTCAAATAGATTATAGAAGTCATAACATAGCCCCTCTAAATACTTTCTTACACAAATCCAAAAATAAACACATTCATTCTCCCAGCTAACCACCAAACTACTATCACACTCAACACTGATATTCTCAATTTTCATCCAGTACCCAATTGATAGTCGAATTTTCCCAGTTTTCCCACAAAAATGTCCTCTATAACTTTTTTTTTTTTATGAGTCCAGAATCCAGTCAAGGGCCCTATGTTACATTATCACATTGTTATATCTCTTATTTTTTTTTTTATCTAGAATACTTCTTTCTACTACCATCACTTTTCTTTTTTTTTCAATATATGAAGTTTATTGTCAAATTGGTTTCCTTTTTTTTTCAATATATGATTTTTTTTTTTTCAATATATGAACTTTTTTTTTAAATTTTCATGGCATCAATTTGTTGAAGAAACAGGGTCGGCTCTTTAACAAAATGAGCTACATTCTGGATTTGTCTTTTCTTCTTAGAACGTTATTTAACTTGTTCTTTTGTCACCCTGTCATTTCTATAAACTAGGAGTTAGACTTAAGACTTAATTAGGTTCATATTAAACATTTTTGATAAAAATAATTTCAATGCTGTTTGCATTGTTTTTCAAGAGCCATAGCTCTTTTAGCCATTAGTTCTATTTAGAGTGAACCAGGACTGGGAAATAGGGTTCAACCCTTGGCTTTGCCATTTGTCAGTTTTGTGTGTCTGGACAAATTTGTTTCTGTGAAACTTGGTTTCTCACCTAAAAGGGGCAAATAATACCATGTACTTTGTTATGGTTGTTTTGAGGATTAAATGAAATCATGTCTATGAAAGGACTTTGGGAAGTAATATACTCGAGGCAAGCATGGGGTGATTGGCAGCCGTGGCAGGCAGGAGGATTGTTTGGCTTAGGGCTGTCTCACTTTTATTCATTGTTAATGTTTATTTATTTTTGAAAGAGAGAGAGCATACACGTGCATGCATGTGTGGTGGAGGGGCAGAGACAGGGAGACAGAGGATCCAAAGCAGGCTCCATGCTGACAGCAGCAAGCCGGGTATGGGGCTCGAACCCACAAACCACAAGATCATGACCTGAGCTGAAGTCGGACATTTAACCGACTGAGCTACCCAGGCACCTCATGGTTGTCTCAGTTTTAAAACTTAGAGTTCTGCATTCCAGAAAATCTTACAGTCCTGGGCAAACAGTTGGTCACCCTGCCTGCAGCAAGTGTAAAGGTGTTGGCTTTATTTAAGGTAGCATTATTATGGTATTATCTAAGGGTAGTATTACGAGCTTCTCACAAAACTGTGGCCACAGATCCTTACAAGTCAACATTGAAAACCTAGTCCTGGACTGCGGTGACTGGTGGCAGTATTGTTAATGTGGAATTGTGTTTTGTTTGGACAGGAGGGGATGCATTCCAAAGGAACTCAGACAGCAAAGGAAGAGATGGAAATGGATCCAAAGCCTGACTTAGATTCAGATTCCTGGTGCCTCCTGGGAACAGACTCCTGTCGACCCAGCCTCTAGTCTCCTGAGCCCGTATGGCCTCCAGGAAACTGGGATCCAAAGAACTTCACAGCACACTTACTGAATGCAGAGAGCGCTTTCCTGGCTTTGTTCACTTGCAGACAAGGAGTGCAAGGCGGAGGCTCCAAAGCACTTTCCGTGTACACTTGGAAAGTGGCATTGCCTCTTAGATAGGATCTAGGAGTGGTTTTGTTTGGAGAATGGAAGAGCCCCACGGCCCTGGCTTTGTCCTCAGTGACTGCCATAGCAACAGCAGCTCTGTACCTCATCTGGTGATCCCACCTTTGAAGAGGAGACACAATGCTCACCTTAATTTTGCTGGTAGCAGCTTATATCCCATTTATCATTTCACCATTACTTGGAAGCTGCCTTGGGAATTCAACACCAGGCATTGCACCTCTGGGTGGAGGAGGGAAAAGTGTAAAACTTGAGTGGGCTGGAACCAGGTGGGGCCCATCCAGGGTCGTCTGGAGAGCGGTGAAGTGGTAAAACCCTCTCAGGAGCCCTGAGTCTGGGAAAATATGTCTGGTGGAGTCAATCTAGGGCTTGTTTTCAGAAAGTTCAGTTACTTTGCGCAGCTACATGCTTTAGGAGGAAAAGCGGGCTTAGATTGCTTTTCCTCTGAGGGTCGATTGAATTTCTTCAGTGAGGAGTCAAGAAAGAAGGCTAGGTCCCTCCTCATCACACAGCTGGAGTTTCAGTCTGTGGCCGATGCAGGTAGGATTTCCTAACTTTAGAAGATGCCTCTAAAAAGTGAGGTGCTTCATGGAGAATTGAGTCAGTGGGGCAATAGAACAGCCTTAAGAGAAAACCATGAGGGAGAGAGGGCCTCCTGTAGCTGCCTCTACTTGGTATCTTTAAGAAGGTCTAGAGTGCTCTGCCTTCGTGGCTCTTAGGGTTCTAACCTTGACTTCAGCAGCCCCAACCACTCCCTTTCTGTATGTCTAGTCAGTATTTTCCCCTTTTGGTGTTTTATGAAGCCATATCAATGAATCTGTATCATCTTTCCTACTTGAGTGGCCCAAAGCCAGCACCAAAACCTGGTAGTCCCTGAAGCCTAACAAAACAGGCAGAAGCCGCCAAGTGAAAGGAATTTGGCTGAGAGCTCCGTTCTAATCCCGTAGTCATTATGTCCTTATGGACAGGAACGAACCAGCTTTCCCAAAGAGAGAAAGTGTCCTCAAAGTTTTTGATGGTTTTACTTAAGGATATGAGCTTTAGGTTTCCACCTAGCCTTATGCAATATTCTGTTAGCGTTTGGGGTCATAGGGGCTGCCTTGATGAGTCTCACATCGTGCCTCCCTAGAAACAGCTAAATTAATTTGTGTTTCATTTTCCCCAAACCCCAAAAATGAATGTTTGATATCTATAATATTTTGGAAGGACCTGTGCAATGGAAATTTTGCTATTTCCCTAAAACTGGTGGCGTAAAGGCTCATGCTTGGGGAAGACCCCATGGCTGGGGATGGGCAACTCTGTTCAATGGGATCTTCTTTGGTTTGATGTTCCCATTGTTTTCTCAATTCTGGGAAGCCTAGTACAATGGTACTAACGTAATCACTAAAGCCTTTTCTTAAAATAAGAGAAGGGGCCAACCCCAGATTAAAGTTACAAGTTCTGGGGACTTGGGGGTTTGCTGTAAACCCTAACAATGGGTTTTGGTTCATCATGTAAATGCACCTTTGATTTTTTTAAGGGCTGACTGGCCTTTCACGTTCCTGTATCCCTCAGACTCACCATCTCAGCAGGCCTGAGAGGCAGGCTCAGTTTGGGTGTTAATCCTGAGTATTGGTTCTGCTGTGGAACGGAGGAACAGGGACACATTGCTGAGACAGGGATGAAAGTAAGCATCAGAGGGAGGGGGAGAGCCCTGCTCTTGTTCCAGAGGGGAGCCATTCTCTAGCAGGGGAACACTGGTCATTTTCTCTAGCATGTTCCCTTGGGAAGTCTAGTTTGCTGGTAATCTGGCTGAGAATCTGAGTTCTGTGCCTTAGAGACAATTTGCACTTTCCCAAATTGTGCCTGGGACAGCCATATGATTTTTCCCACCAAATAGCTATGCAAGTAGAAACCAGTTCAAAGGTGGCAGCCATGCATTAGATAAAAAGCGAAAGGTTAGGCAGCAGAAATGCCTTTGAATGGTTTTTTTTATAGCTAATTCTCTTCAAGTTTGTCCTGCCGTTCTTTCTGCAGCGCTAGGTGTTTTCAGTTTTCGAGTAGTATTGCTTTTGAGTTACAATATAACCTGAGTTACTCCGCTGCTCTGACATTGTTGCTGAAGAACTAGCTTATTGTTAGCCAGATGTTTGAAAGGTTGAGGGTGGAGTGGTTTGGCATTTCTGTTTTAAATAAACATTTAAACTCTCAATCAGTGCTATGCCTGCTCACGGACCTTAGTCACTGGGGATGAAACACCCAGATTCTAGGCCTTCATGAATCTTTGATTCCATGAGTCTTTATATAAATAAATAAATGACCTTGTAATAGAAACAACACAAGGGACATTTGCACAAATAATCTTTCGCTTTTTTCCAGTTTCTTTTTCTTGCTAATAGAATCGTTTCTGCTGCTACAACTTTTTTCCCCAAACTTCTCAAGTGCTTAAAATGCAGACGGAAGGGAAAAAATGAGCCACTGAAAGAGGAAGGATCATTTCTTATACTTACCCCTCAGTCACAGTGGACTTTTTCAAGTGATAATGTGTGTCTATGTTTATAAATCTGTTTTCCGTCAAAGAGGGTGAACTGTATTTGGTCTCCCTGGCATAGCCAAGTTATCACTTCTCTTGGCTGAGCATGTCATTAAAGTTTAAAGCAAAAGCAGCCTTAAACTCAAATTTCATTTGATTTGCCATATATTTGGAAACATTCATAAGAGAAAGAACAGCTCTGGAGCGAGGATGTATTATAAATAAATTCTTTCAGATGAGTATCCCTGGGCCTCCAAAGTAGTATTATTCATTAGTGTCAAGGCAGGCTGGGCTGTAGTCAGGACTACAAAACATGTTCCTTCCTGCCACAAAGCCAAAAATCATTTATTACTTCAATGATTAACTATGGAAATAAACATGCTGATCACTAAACCTCACAGAATCAGGAACATTAGAGAGAAAAACACTTTATCACATCTGCGCTACCTCCTTTGTAGTTGGGAAGAACGATAAGTTAATGACCAAAAGCAAATGTTGGCCACAAGGTACTAGGCTGCATTAAATACACTGCTGTTAGGAAATACTCTCTCAGCACGTCTGCGTATACTTTTATATGAAGTGAGTTTCACCATGAGATTTTTTTCCCCATTGTTTATTAACCTTTTGAACTTTAAAATTCATAACATTTGCATGTACTGAAGTTTCTTGGATAAAGTAGTATAACACATGGACATTAACAAGCAGCATTTATTTATCCACTATTCTCTGCTATCCAGGAATGGACTTAGATAGAAAAAGGGTTCTGACCTCTTCCCAAAGATCAGATCAAGCTAAATTTAAAAGACTAATAGATATTCCTAATATAAGCAAGGCCTAAACATGTTGAGAGTGGAGGGAACACTAAGGCATTGACTATTGTTTTATTTCTCTAGCAATGTAAGAATGAATAACTGCTTCCTGTGTCTAAAGACAGCACTCCCCACACATACATTTGTTCCCCCGGAGGACCCTGATCTGTGAACTTAATAACATCATTCAGGGATCCCAAACCCAAGTGCCTGTTGAGCCAGGCAGATAAGGCAGATAAGGCAAATAAGTGAAGCAGGCCAGGAGGGGCTGTGGTTATCTGAGTGGTGAGCCTGTCTGAAGGACACTCAGTGGTGCTATGCAGGGTTGCTGGCCTGGTGTTTCCAGAACTTCTGCCTTTTCAAGAGATTCTCCATATCCCAATTTTTATTTTTATTTATTTTTAATTTTTTTTTTTTAACACTTATTTTTGAGAGAGAGAGAGCACGGGGAGGAGCAGAGAGAGGGAGGCACAGAATCTGAAGCTGGCTGTGTAGGCTCTGAGTTGTCAGCACAGAGCCCGACATGGGGCTTGAAACCCACAAACCATGAGATCATGACCTAAGTTGTAGTTGGACACAGAACTGACTGAGTCACCCAGCTGCCCCTCCATATCCCAATTTTTAAATGTCAATCCAGTTTCAGTTCCGTACCAGCCAAATAAAACACATCTGTAGGACAAAGCAGTCCATAAGCTACCACTTTGCGGCCTTGGCCACAGCTCATTCTTGCCATCTATTGCTTTTACCATCAAGTGTGAAACTTACAATTTGTACCTCACTAGGCTTGCCTGGGGAATGAATGTATATATCGGTTTAAATATCCACTGTGTGTGAGGGTTCTTCAAGTGGCCAACCTAAAGCTCCATTATGTGATCCCTCTTTGCAACAATTAGGAAGAACATAAAGCAATTTAATATGTACTGTTTTTTAAGTATGTAAATTTTTTTCAGCTTCACAGCTAAAATTTTAAATTCATATTTCATATTGGTCTGATCTGTTAGCCCAATCAGCAGAAGCTGCAGAGGAAATGGAACAAGAGTGAGTGGCCATTTATTGTTTAGTAAAATATGGCTTTATTGTCTGCCTAGTCACATTGGCCCAGGTCAGGTTGGGTGTTTTTTTTCCAGTATTTTTTTTTAATGTTTATTTATTTTTGAGAGGGAGAAAGAGTGTGAGTGGGGGAGGGGCAGAAAGAGAGGGAGACACAGAATCCAAAGCAGGCTCCAGGCTCCGAGCTGTCAGCACAGAGCCCGACGCAGGGCTCGAACTCACGGACCGTGAGATCATGACCCGAGCTGAAGTCGGACGCTTAACCGACTGAGCCACCCAGGCACCCCATTCTTTTTCTTTTCTTTTAAGTTTATTTATTTTTGAAAAAGTATGAACGGAGAAGGGGCAGAGGGAGAGGTGGACAGAGGATCAGAAGCAGGCTCCAGGCTCTGAGCTGTCAGCACAGAGCCCGATGTGGGTCTTGAACCCGCAAACCGTGAGATCGTGACCTGAGCCGAAGTGGGATGCTCAACTGACTGTGCCACTGAGGCACCCCTCTAATATTTGAAACTAACAATTTGAGTGATGGTCTCAGGACCATAATCAGATCAGTTATTTCAGATCTGTCGTGCAATCTTCATCCTATCTGAACTGATACTACCCCTGACAGGCATTACCTTATCACTTCTCCCATTTGACCAATCTAGGACTTCCTCTTTTTATTATTTAATTTTAATCTCCAAACCCCATTTATTGAAGGTCTATTTATGAAGGTTACTTGCAGTATGCACAATTCTGCATAGGGAAAATTAAAAAGATCTGGTATCTTTTTCATCTGTTTACTTGCTAAGATAGATGTTTGCTGTGGTGTAATGGGAGAGGGACGTGTGCCACGGGAATGTCTCAGCTTGCTTTGATGGTAGATTTTGTTCTCATTTGAAAAAGCCATACAAGCAAACTGATTTCAAAGCAGAATGCTAGCAGTGGCTGAAACTGAAGTTTCTTCATTTTTTTTTTTTTTGACATGAAATCCATTAGAAAAGAACAACTACTGAGACATACTGGGTCCTCCCCCCCCCCCCTTACCCTGTAAAGCACATAAAGATGAGTTTCCCTTTAGTACACAGTAACCACAGGAGGATTTAGGATATACTGGCACCCTAACCTTACCGACTTGTATTAGCTTTTGGCAGGACCATGCATCAGGGAGGTCAAGGATAAATTTCCATTTGCCTTATGGCAAAATCGTATTATCTTTCATAAGATACCACCTGGGTGATCATGATCCTCTGACCCAACTCAATGTAATGAACCAACTTCCTGCAAGAGAAGAGTTAACTGGAACCACAGACATACATGCAGAGGCAGTGGCAAGAAGGCAGTGCGAATGCAGGCACTTAACCAGCACACATCACAAGTCGGGCTTGCGAGAAGAGAGCTTTAATGTAGCCCGCTCGCCTCTCGAGTGTCTTCCTTCAGCCATCCGTTCTTAGGGCAATAACAAGGCACTCCAGCCTGAGCTGGTAATTTAGTGGGAAGCTGAGGCTTCCTTTTGCCTCCTGCTGCTTAGCAAAGGGTCTCTCCTCACTGATTGAAGCTCTGCAGGCAGATGGGGGAGGTATAAAACTTTTAGTTCTGTTTTCCATCAAATTATTCTACTCCCATTTACTGCTGACGAGAAGCAGAGCCTTCTGAATTATCAAGGAGGCTTCCACTGTTGTCCGCTCAACTGGGATGCTTCCTTGGAGGTGGAGGCCGGTTCTTGATGGTCTTACACTTGGGAATGTGCCGCTCAGCCACGTTGGGGGCAAAGCGGCGACTACAGTGAGGACACTGAATATAATCTGGATTTTCTGCAGGCAGGATAGGAGGCAAGTCTGAGGGGTTTCCACCTTTGGCAATTACCTGCTGGACTTCTCGAGCCTGACGGAGGGTATAGATGAAAGACTCATGCTTCTGTCTCCAGTTGCTCTTCCGAGGAGGTTCAGCCTGTAAGGAGGAAGGCTGGTCATTCACCTTGGAGTTTACCTCATCTCCTGAGTCGTCATCAGAAAGACAGCAAGGAAATGTAAAGGGTGTTCACCCATAAGGTCAAAGAGAACAGGAAAGGGCAGCAGAGCTGACTTGCCAGAGTGGAGGCACTTAAGCTAAGGGCCTGCCAAGGAGGATAGTACTGGGAGGCTCGGTGCTCACGAGAATGTGCATGGCAAGAATAAACTGGATCCCGGGGCCCCTCTGCCATCTTGCACAACCAAGTTTTCATCACTTCCAGCACCCTCACAGGAGAACAGGGCTTTATTCTCTGGAGAAACTGAACCAGACAGGTTGTGGACTCAGGAAGTCCGGGCACAGTGGCGAACAGGGTTAATATTGGGACTGAGAATTGGGATTAAGTGCAAGTGTACATGGCAAATTACGGAACTGTTGGTCTGTTTCCCCCACTCTGCTCCCAGGATATCAAACACATTGGCACCCTTGTAGGAGACAAGAGTTCTCCGGATGCACCAAGCAGTTGAGAGAAAAGCCATTAGATGCTGACCCTGAGTGACCCCAATGCAAAGGTTCACTGTTTGATAACCCTAATATGAACAAGCCTCACTTAAATATGAATGGACAGCCTAGGATCACCAGATATTTGAGTAAAGCTCTAACAAGAGAGAAAAAACAACAAGTACATGAACTCGTTCCTCCTCCCTCAGGAAACAGCAACAAAGCAGGTAAAAGAAAACTTACAACCAGAGAACCAGAAGGAACTATTATAAATTAAAACTATGATATGGGAATGCAAGCTGGTGCAGCCACTCTGGAAAACAGTATGGAGGTTCCTCAAAAAACTAAAAACAGAACTACGACCCAGCAATTGCACTGCTAGGCATTTATCCAGGGGATACAGGTGTGCTGTTTCGAAGGGACACATGCACCCCCATGTTTATAGCAGCACTATGAACAATAGCCAAAGTGTGGAAAGAGCCCAAATGTCCATCGATGGATGAATGGATAAAGAAGATGTGGTATATATATACAATGAAGTATTACTCGACAATCAAAAAGAATGAAATCTTGCCATTTGCAACTACGTGAGTGCAACTGGAGGGTATTATGCTAAGTGAAATTAGTCAGAGAAAGACAAAAATCATATGACTTCACTCATGTGAGGACTTTAAGAGACAAAACAGATGAACATAAGGGAAGGGAAACAAAAATAATATAAAAACAGGGAGGGAGACAAAACAGAAGAGACTCATAAATATGGAGAATAAACTGAGGGTTACTGGAGGGGTTGTGGGGGGCGGGGAATGGGCTAAATGGGTGAGGGGCGTTAAGGAATCTACTCCAGAAATCATTGTTTCACTATATGCTAACTAATTTGTATGTAAATTTTTAAAAATTAAAAAAAAAAACTGTGATAGCTAAAAATAAAAACAAATGTTGTAAAATACTGTCATGAAAACTACTCCAAATGAGAAAAAAGATCAAGATAGAAAGTAGATAAGATTACAAAATTAAAAAGCCAATCCAAGAAATCCAACACCTGACCAATAGGAGTTTCAAAAAGAACAGAAAAAGCACAAGGAGGAAATTATTAAAGAAATAATAACAATAAACATTCCTAGAATTAAGGTGACTGCTCATGAAATTGAAATGGCCTACCAAGTATCCAACGCAATCATTGTAAAATTTCAGAATTTCAGAATAGAGAATCCTGTAAGCTTTCGGAAAAAGAGAAACACCAAAAGAGGTTTCATATTGGGCAGTGGAAGCAAAACAGCATCGGATTTCTCAAAAGTAACATTGGAGGCTAAAAGCTAGTGGAAAAAATGCCTTAGAAGTTCAAATAGAAATTCATTTTCTACCTAGAATTCTATACCTGGCCAAGTCATCCATCAAATATAATGCTATTATATAGATATTTTCATTCATTCCGAGACAAAAAAACATGCCTCCCAAGCACATTTCTTGAAAGCTTCAGCAACGCAAAGAGTAAGGCAAGAGAAGGAAGACATAAGAAGCTGGAAATGGGACCCAACACACAAGAGGAACAAATAGAAATCCTAAAACAATAGGTCTGCACCAGGTCTAGAGAATAACCAGTCCAGACTGGTACAGGAGGAAAAAGAGTGGTGGGAGGGAGGTTTCCAAAATTAAAAAAAAAAAAAAAATCAAATTGATGGATTATAAGAGGTGTTTGAACATTTACAAAAACATTAACAGGCGTCTGACATCAGATGGATCATTTAGGGGAAAAAACTAGAGACCGGTATGCAAGAAACCAAGCAAATGAAAACATGAGTCAACTACTAATTCCAGGTGCATGTGGGCAGAGGCAGAATTTGTTCACTGATGAGTGAACAACATTTATGTGGTTATTATAATGGAAAAGCTGATTACTGGTTTAACGCAAAATTGTGATTCCACTACAATGGAAGGAGAAGGGAAAGAGAAAAGTAAGAAGAGAGGAGATGTGAGAGAAAGCTTTACCCACAGCACTCATAAGAGGAAGTCAACAGATGATGTGTAAAATGGGTTAATCAAGAAAATAAGCATATTGAGAAATATGGAAATACATATCGAAAAAGTCATCTTTCAGAACTGAAGGCTGCTGCTGGGGGCCAGTTTAGGATGGAGGGGTGAAGCAGGATCCTGCTTATCTACCTTATACGTCACTCAGTACGTGATTTTTAAAATGTATTCAAGTATGATTTAGATTAATGTAAAATTCTTCAGAAGAAAGAAGGCAAGTAGCCGCTTGGTGATCTGACATCATTAATGATGAATAACAGGAAGAGATATTATCAAGGGAAAAGGATCCTTCAGGAGAGAGCCTTACTGAATGAAACAGACAAGAAGACAAGAGAATCTGAGTGTTAGAGATGGAATCCAGGAACTTTAAAGAGAATTGAATTAGGGAGAAGTTCCTCAACTATATGATAGTTACACTGAATTCATCATATTGAAATTTTATTCAGTTAACACTCATCAATCACAAAGCACAAAGATGTTGGCCTTGTGCTCAAATGCTTAAGGTCCAGTGGAGAGACTGGAGAGTCTCCAGACTGGAGACTGGAAGTTATGGGAACATTAAAGGACACAAGGAAAATCACCTACTCTCATGAGTACACCAGACGAGTAAGAGGGAGATACAAACCACTCAGCTTCCAAAGGCATAAAGCTTTCGAATAAGACTTGGGACATTCCAAGGAGCGGAGCGCATCTCAATCTAGACCCTTTCTGCTTTGGTGTCCTCAGTGCAACATACTGCCCCAAATGAGTTTCCACAAAGCTAGGGGGTCTGATCTCAGAAACTCAATTCTTTTGCTTCACTCACTCCTAATGTATTTAGGAATTTAAGAAACACAAGATTCTTTTAGGTGCTGGCCAGAAATAACCGCTATAGTGGGACAGAGAAGACCCCAGTGGGTTATTGGGTTGACCAGAAAGAAAACAGGAAAGAGCAGGAAAACTGGTGATCATATCATTATCTGCAAGAGCAAAATGTTGGAAACTGGGCCTCAGGCAGATTATCTCTGAACCCAGAAGGGACTTTCTTGTGGTGATCTTCCAAATAGTACTGAAAGAAATAACTACCAATGACTTCTCCTAACAGCCACCACATAAGTTTGAGTTTTCAAAGGCCCCAGCAATATGCATGGAAACTGTAAAGTGCTTACAGACAAGACGTGCTAGTGCAGCAAAGGGAGTGTTGAAAAGAAATGAAAACAGAATATGCTCTCATATTTTTTTAGAAAAGTAGAGTTGGATGGAGCTTTGAGGTCATATGGTCTAGGCTTTCCCAAACTTTGATCATTTGCCTACCACTTTCATTTTATTCCCCTTACTATAGATCACTTCATATTTTTCTTTTAAGTTCATGATTCCTAGACACCACGGGCTTCATACGATGTTATATTTTTCTAATGCACACTAAAACTACTAAAATAAAAAGCGTTTGCCAGCACGCCACACTTTGGCAAACACTCATTGAAAAACCAAGGGGCATAACCTTGGCGGTGTGGTGGACTGATCCATGAGACAGACAATCTTCTCCAGATCTGACTGTCCAGATGTGCCTGTGAGGTACCCCTAACCTTACCACGGAAGTGTCTCATGGTTTTTTTACAACCTAGTTTTTCTGCAGTTGGAATGTTAACCAAAAGTGCAAATTTAATTGTGTTTTATATACTTACTAAGAAGGTATATCAAAATTGAGCTAATCTTGGAAAAGTAGATATGGTTATAGGAGTTAGTAACAAATCCTAATCTTGGGAGCTGGCAGAACATATATTGCAAAGAGCAAGGAATTCTCTCGGGGCGGGGGGCGGGGGGGTTGAACAGCTGCATGGTTTTTCCTTATATTTTTCCCATCTTTTACATTTTCTGTAGTAAACATTTATTACTTTTATAATCGATAGGACATAATATTTTTTAAGTCTAGATTTTGAAGTCATTCCAACCCAGATTTATAGGCTGACTCAGCCATTTAAAGCCTTTTGTGATCTCAAGTAAGTAAAATTCTCTGAGACTTGATTTTTGAATTGATAAAATAAGAGACCGTGAAACCCCCAAAGGGGTGTGGTGGGGGTCTTATGAAAAGCTCCCATTACAGTGCCTGGCACGCGGTTGTAATCAATAAATGTTCATTCTCACTCTCTCCCTATATGACACATGAACTTTTTCTAAAGAAAACTGATATAACAGTCCCTTTACAATGATCCCCACTCAAAGTCAAATCCATAAGGCCCTGCCCTTGTTACCTGGACTGAGGCCGATCCCTTCCAGTTCAAGTACTGCTCTAGTTCTGTGCCCTTGGCCCGGGCCTTGGAGGAGTCAAACACTTTCCTCTTGGAACTCTGCATCCTGCTGCAGGCGTTGGAGTGTCTCTCCAGTCTGAGCAACAGGAACTTGCGTCCACAATGGCTACATTCGCCAAGTTCTGGCTCCTCGGTAGAACAGCTGGAAACTGAGGAGTCTGGTGCCCTAGACAGACTAGAATTGCTGGTGGATCCCCGTGAAGCACGGCCTGGCACTCCTGAAGACTGAGAGAACTCTTTTGGTGGCCCTGAGACTAAGTCTCGGATTTTGTTATTGCTCGCCACCAGTCTTTCCCTTTTGAGCTTCTGTATTCCATAATCAGAGAACTGGAGTGGACTAGAATTTTCTTGAGGCCATCCTCTAGTTTCATCCTCTCCCCTCTGTCTGCTGAAGACCTCCTCAGCCCCCAGTTCTGGGGAGAAGGTAGATTTGTATGTGGTGTTGCTGTTACCTTTAACTCTCCTCCTGGGGAGTGTCATTCTCTGTAGCTCTCTTTTTTCATTTTCCTTAGCCTGTTCCTTTTCTTTCTGGATCCTTCTGAGTTCCTCCTCTGTCTTCTTCAGCTTTTCCCTTAGGAGGGTCTCTTTTCTTCGGATTTCCTCCCGTAAGCTCTCCCCTGCAGCTTCTAGTCTTTGGATCTGCACCCGTTCAGTCCTGTTGGGATGTGCCACGGCCCTCTCCTCCTGTGTGGCAGCAACAGCACAAACCCCAGATGAATTCTCCCAGTTCCTTGAACCAGCGCTGCTGTATGGAAACCCTCTTGGTTCAGGGGGTCTTGGAGAGACATTCTGGTCCCCATCAATGGCAGCCTCACTCATACTATGAGACTTCCTGTGGAACACAGGTTTCAGTGGGTATGCCCGGTCCACCCCAACTCGCTTCTTTGTAAAGGGGATGAATTCCTGGTTATCTGCTTTGGGATACCAGGACTGAGGATCTGATGAGTAAAACAAACCCTTTGCTTGGCCCTGGGGACTGCTTCTGGAATCCTGCTGGCTGATTCCAACACACTGGGGATAGGAGTAGCTCCAAGCTTTGCTGTACGTGTTCCATTTGGAGGGAGTGTAGAGATTCTCCGGCATCAGCTCTTTGTTGCTCAAAAACTTCTGCTGGAAATTGTTCCTCGGGTGCCCCATTGAGGACCGCTGAGAAGAGTCACCTTTTTCACAGGGCTCTTGCTTAGCTGAGAGGAGCCCTGGAGCTTCCGCTTTATTATATGGGAGCATAACGCCCACAGGCAGATGTGGCGCCAACTGGAGACCAGCCATTCAGGGACTGGACTGAAGCCTAGGGGAGATTTAAACCAGATATCTGTAAGGAGTTTGTCTGAGGTTCACCCCAGCTGCTAAAGTAAACTGTTTCCACATTTGTCCTACCTACATATTCTCTCGAACTTCTTAGGAACAGTGGTGTTGGGTATGCCAGAGCTTTCCTCCAATAAGCATTTGGTGAATGCTTATTATTTCCTGTGGGTACTTACTAGGTCCTGAGAATAGAAAAACGAACGTGACACGGGTGTTCCTGCCACCTAGCTTTATTCCAGTACCAGCCTCTGCCATACACAGTGATGCTCCTGCCATACGCAGTATGGATGGGTGGAAAGATTTAATGGCAAGAGCTATCGAATTGAAAGTCAAGGTTTAGGCCTGTGACACAGCACAAGCAGCTTCCCCTTGCTGGCTCGGTTCTTCACCCATAAACCGAACGTTTCGCTCAGTTACGTGACTGGCATTTAGGGACCTTAGGACTCTGAATCCAGCCCTATCATTTCACAGGTGGGTAAACTAAGGCCCAGAGGTAAGTGGCTGGCACAAGAGAGCTCTCAGGGCTTGGCTCTTGCTGGCACCGTGCTTGACTCCAAACACAGAGGCCGCTCAGGGCCTGCAGCAGGTGCCTGGCTGCCAAACTCTCACCCAAGAAGTCCCGGCGGTGCGGACGGCGGAAGGTCTGTAACCTGAGAGCTGGGGGCCACCTGACCTGGCCGCTGCAGCTTTTAGATCCGGAATGCCGAAGTCACGCTCTGTGCTACGAGGTCAGCCGGGGCGCCCCCGCTGGGGATTCCGCTGTGGGAACAAGCCCTCGCTCTTCTGTCCATGGAGCCCTTGGGGGGGTCGAGGCGCTGACCCCATGTCTGTCCCCCCCTTCCGCGTACCTGAGTCACTGGCGACCGTTCCTGCTCAGGGGAAGCACCAGGACTTAGTTTTCCAGACCAGACCCCCACCTCAACCGACCGCCGCGCAGGCGCTCTCAGGTGGCCTCTGTTATTCCCGTTGCCTGGAGACGGGAGCGCGTGCGCGCCCCTCCCCTTCTCTAGCCGCGAACGCAGCCCGGCCAGCGCGCGCAGGCGCAGTCCGCATGCGGTCGGGAGCCGCCCGCGGGGGGAGGGGGGTGTGGTCAGTTTGAGTGTCACTTGACCCGCTGTCCCGCCAACTCTGCAGCTCTGTCCCGCCCTGCCCTTGGGGAACGGGAGAGGGGGTGGGAGAGGCTCTTCTGGGGCTCCATCAAAGAACTTGTATTTTTCTGAGAACGATGCTCCCAGACCCTGGGGTGTGCCCTTCTCTGGCAAAAGACAGAGCCCCTAGATGTGCCTTGGAGTCGTTCTGCCGCAGGATTCCGGTGTCCGCCCACTTAGCGGGAGTGGGCCTGCTGATAGCCTTTCTTAGCACGCTCGGCTGCTTTGTACGGGCCCCAGGTATGGCTGTCCATCTGTGCTTTTCTTCCCCACTAGTGTGGAACTTGCGGTCAAATTTTAGCAACTTGGCTAGGTTTTGCTAGTCAGTATCTCTCCGAGGTAGTTTTTGTAGCCAAGCTAATTATTTTGATATAATGTTTTACTCTCACGTGGTAACTCTGGCTGTCTCTCTGTGGGGCCCAACAGTGACTCAGCCAAGTGTAATGATAATAAAGTGAACTACCAGATCGAAAATAATCTGTATAACTTGGTTTCAACACTAAATGATATTCTATAACTTGTTAACATTAGAAGAGCGTTTATTTGTCTTCATGCTTCAGTTCATTTGTGTAAGCTGTTTGAAACAGGCAGTTTACTTTTTTCCTGTAACTACTCAAAAGATTAATGCACATGGGAAATAAAATGGACAGCAGTAGTCGGTGTTAATGCTTCAACATGTCATATTACAGCTTTATATGTTTCAGAGAAATTCCTTGGTGGGCCCTCCAGGGCAGTCCTTTCTGATTCCTTCTTTTCTTTCCTAGCTGATTCTACTGCCTTCTCTATATATGCAGTTTCAGGCATTTCCCGCTACTCCGACGGTCCCAGTTATCTCAGCATCTGGCCTGCCTGTCATCAACTCCTACAGCTCCCCTCCAGTCTGCCAGAATTTCCCAGGGTGCCCCCCTCCATCTTGCATTCCTTCCCTCTTGTTTCTGAGGGAAAAGAATCTTTCTCTTCGCATGAGTTCTGTTGAATTAGTCCCTTCCAGTACCCTCCAGGAATTGCCTCCATCACTTTATCCCTCCATCTTGTTTACTTCAAGTTGTATCTACCCCCACACTCCTTCTCTTTGGTTTTAACCTATGTTTAACTTTCCCCTGCAAAACAAACCTCACTTCCCCTGACCTGCTGCTTCTCATCTTAGGTTCCCCTTCATTTCTCCTCTTCTCCACAAGACTTCTTAATAGATAGCTGTACATTTGCGGTCCCCATTCTCTCATCTGCCCTCATTGTCCAGTCCTTTGTGGTCTGGCTTCCACCATTTCCATTTTCTTTAACTGCCAGGCTGCCAGTGACTTCCCGATAGCCAAAGACAAAAGCTATTTATTTCTTCAGCCTATTCATCAGCCATCATTGATTTTTCCCTCCCTTGGAACTCTCTTCTCACTTGCTCTGGTGCCTTCTTGGTTTCTTCTTTCATGTGTTTCCTCCATCTTCTTCCAGGTCTCTGACGTTTATGTCTTTTCCTCACCTGCCTCCCAAATTTGGTGTTCTCCAAAGCCCTCTCGTTTCTCATATATATGCAGTTCCAGAAATTCTCTTCCTTAATGATTTCAACCAAATGCTGACATTTCTGGTCTCACCTAGGTTTAAGTGATATCCACCTTAACACTCTCTCCTTAGTTACAGACTCAAATTTCCAACAGCCCGTGTATCACCTGCACATGAGCGTTCCTCAGGAACCTCAAACTCGGTATGACAGAAAACAAACTCATGATCATCTCCCCATTTCCCCATCTACTTCTTGTCCAGGGTTCTCCTTCATGCTGATAGCGTGTCGTCTTCCACTCCTTCCCTTTTGGTCCCCCCTTCTGTTTAACTAGTCAGCAGGTTCTGTTGAATTTATTCTGCAATGTCTCATACATGACTGTTTCTTTCTTGTCTGTTTGGTTTTTTTTTTACATGTATTTATTTTGAGAGAGTGTGTGTGTGCGCAGCAGAGAAAGAGGGGGAGCGAAAGAATGCCAAACAGGCTCAAACACCGCAGAACCCAATGCAGGGCTCAAACTCACGAACCATGAGATCGTGACCTGAGCCGAAACCTAGAGTCGGTTGCTAAACCAAATGAGCTGTCCTGGCGCCCCTGTGACTGTTCCTTTATATTTCTACTGTCCTTGGTGAGTTCTTCCTCAGTTTTCATTCAGACAGCATCACTCTCCTAACTGCTATTCTTGCTTGCAACATCTGTTCCCAAAGCTCATTTTTTATGCTGCTGCCAGAGCAGTTATCCTACTACCTCTGACCCCCATCATTCTCCTACCTAGTGGCTTCTTCTTTACCTATATCTTTACTTATACCTTCTTTATCTTTCCCCTTCAAGTTGGAACACATAATTTAACGTGGTTTTTGGATCTGCCAGATGAGGTCCAGTCTACCTTTCCAGCCCTGCCTCTCCAGAGTCTAGCCCAGTGGATAGCAGCCCTGGCTGAGCTTTAGGACTCCCCCTGGAAAGCGATTTCTGGGGTGAGACCTGGGTATTGGTATTTTGAAAAGCTTCCCCCAATGTCCTATTGTTCAGCCAGGGTTGAGATTCCCCTGGTCCAGCCACACCTGACTACTTGCACTCCCCGCCCCCCCCCCCCCCCCCCCCTTCTTATCTCAGCAGTACTAACTTGCCTCAAGTTCCATGCACTGGAAGGTGGGAGAGCGTAACATTTCTGGGAGTGGGCTCTGTACTCAGACTGCTGGAAGTAAATCCCAGCTCTATCACTTACTGGTCGTGGTTGTGTAACCTTGGATGATGTACTGCTTCCTTCAAGAACACTTTCCCAATCTTCCCAGTCAAAATGAATCTTTTTGCTCCTTTGTGCTCTCAGATATTTTCTGTCCTTGTGGCAGGACAGGGCTGACTCATGATGAGCTCTCAGTGGACGGTCGTGGAATTGATGAGCATGTTGTACGCTTTATTTGCATGCATATTCATCCCTTATACTAAATAAACCCTTTAAAAATTTTTTTAAGTGTTTTATTCATTATTTTTGAGAGTGAGAGTGCGAGAGGGGGAGGGACAGAGAGAGAGGGGAATAGAAGATCTGAAGTGGGCTCTGTGCTGACAGCAGCAAGCCCAATGCGGGGCACAAACTCACAAACTGTGAGATCATGACCTGAACTGATGTCAGACATTCACCCAACTGAGCCACTCAGGCACCCCCTAAATAAATTCTTTGAGGACAAAATTATATATCATTCATCTTTGTATATTTCTTTGTATATTCTACGTATGTCCCATATGTAGTAGACCATAGTTTTGTTTTTTTTTTTTAATTCTATAGAGAAACTAGTTTTTTGTTTTGTTTTGCTTTGGGATTTTTTTGTCTTTTTTTTTTTTTAATGAATTTTAGAGGGGCGCCTGGGTGGCTCTGTCAGTTAAGCGTCCAACTTCAGCTCAGGTCATGATCTCACAGTTTATGAGTTCGAGCCTCACACTGGGCTCTGTGCTGACAGCTCAGAGCCTGGAGCCTGCTTCAGATTTTGTGTCTCCCTCTCTCTCTCTGCCCCTCTCCTGCTTGTTCTCTCTCTCTCTCTCTCTCTCTCTCTCTCAAAAATAAACATTAAAAATGAATTTTAGAGAAAGAAATAACATCAGTCAGGCACTCTGTTTAGCATTATTTTCAAATATTCCAAGTATACCATTCAATCCTGCTTCCCACCCCACCTTCACCCCCACTAAGGTTATATGATTCCTCAGGATCTGGATCCTCACTTTTCAGTGGGGGAACAAGCAAAATGGTTAATCTTTATGACTTCTGTTGCAAATCCACCTCACCTCGCCAAGTCTGCCTTCCTGGAATAATCACATATGGAGTCTTATATTATGAAAGGATGTAATGTATACAAGCAATCCAAAGAGGAACAGTAAACACCACAGTTTTCCTTCACACGCATTCTTAATCATAAGGATAGCTGTACTCAAATGCCTGCAAGATGACTGTGCTTTTAACAATCATCAGCCACGACCCCCTTGACAATTCCCTTTTCTGGAAAGAAATTCATGCATTGTGGTCATTTGGCTTAGATTGATTGATTCGATTGTGATTCCAGGGCCATGGGTTATTTTGCTTGTGTTTGTGATTGGTTGATTTAGATAAGCATTATTTGGAGTTTTCATAGTAAGATAGCATTTCATGGGCAGCTTCCAGAAGCAGAGAAGGAAAAATAACTGCCGTTGGGACCTCTCTATTCACTTATCTCCCTTGCTACCAATTCCAGACTTGGGCATGGCCCAAAATTTGAAGAGAACTGAAAGAAAAAGGGCAGAAAGGTACCAGGCATACCTCAGAGACATCATGGGCTCTGTTCCAGATCACTGCAATAAAGTGAAGGTTGCGATAAAGTGAATCAAATAGAAATATAACTTTTATATGCATTGCTTTCCCAGTGTATTATATTGTAGTCTATTAAGTATGCAATTGCATTATGTCTTTAAAAAGTGCCCATACCTTAATTTGAAAAATACTTTGCTAAAAAATGCTAACCATTATCTGAGCTTTCAGTGAGTCATAATCACTGATCATAGATCACCATAACAAATATGATAATGATTAAAAAGTTTGATGTATTGTGAGAATTACCAAAGGGTAACTCAGAGACACAAAGTGAGCAAATGCTGCTGGAAAAAAAAAAAAAAATGATGCTGTTAGACTTAATCAATGCAGGATTGCCAATGTGTCCTATTCAATTTATTTGTTTATGGTATTTAATGTCTATCATCTATCTCCCACTTCCACAATTTAAGTTCCTCCCGACCAGTCAGTGATCCTTTTTGTCCTCTAATGTAGGTCAACCACCTAGAAATGTGCCTGGGACACAGAACGCTTTCAGTAAATATTCACTGAGTGAATAAATTTATCTCAAGTGCTTCTTCACGTGTGTCTTTCTCCCCACGAGAAAAATGAGAAAAGGGGTGCGCTTAGACACCGAGGTGGGGGGAGGCCTGTGTCTGTAGAATCAGAGCTAAGACTCTGGACAGATCCCGGACCCAAGGTTTACCGGCGCTCCCAGACTAGCCCGATGGAAATCCCGCCTTCTGGGCGGGCCCTGGACCGAGGGCGCCGTTTCTGATTGGTCATACGAGGTGATGGGCATGGAAGACAGCGAAGGAGGAGCCGTTCTCTAGGCTTCCGGGCGCCGAGGTTACCGGACTGTGGGAACCGTTGGGGTGCGGGTCGCCGGTGTAGTCCCTTGCGCCTGACAAGAGGACGTGGAGGGTGAGCTGGGACAGGGCCCCGTGGCGTGCTCATAGTTTGATTACCCCTAAAATGTTGGTAGGAGGTGATTCTGGTGGCCGAGGGGACCAGGTCCGTGGGAAGAGGAAGGGATGGAGAGGGAGCCAGGTGAGAGATGGGTTTAGGAAGGTAGTTGGATAAGCAGGTAATTGCCCAAACAGGGGCCTCTGTGGGCATTTGTGACCCAAAGCTCTTTGGCCTGGGTGATTTCCTGTCACTTACAATATCCGCGCTTGCACGTATTCGCTTCTGTGCTCTGAAGTTCGAGGATCATGATGTCAGGGAGAGGTCGCAGGGGTTACAGATGGAGACGTGTGGGTATGGCCCTTTCTTCTTCAGGATTTGGGGTCCTGGAATAAGATACCGAGCCCTTTACTTTTCTGCTTTTCTGGTCCCTGACAGGTATGAGCATGAACATGGCAGAAGGGGACACCCTGATATCAGTGGATTATGAGATTTTTGGGAAGGTCCAAGGGGTGTTTTTCCGCAAATACACTCAGGTATGTGGCCTACAAGCTTTGGGAACATAGCTAGGCTATGTGTATGGGAACAAGAGACAGTGTTCCTAACAAATGTGTTTTGGGAGACGCTGGCTGTCTGGTAGCCGCATGGTATTTTGTAGAGCAATGGGTATGAAAATGCTTTGTAGTGAGTGAAATACAATGTAAATGGCAGAATCATCTGCTGTTACTATCAGTCTTTCCTGACAATGGTGCCAGAGTACCTAAACACTTACTAATGAGCGTCTCTCTTCCCCAGGGGAATTGAGGGCTTTCCCAGTTCTCCCTATTGTGGCCTCATCAAACGAGATCACAATTCTTGTAGGAAAGCTAACATTGGTCAGATGGCATTTAGATGAACTATTGGTAAATTATGCAGTTTATGTAATTGTTTCCTCTGCAGCTGCTGCATGTTCTTCAGACCTCTTTTATTTCTTCCATCTACCCCATTCCCCCACTTGATTCCTGCCTACTCATTATGGCTTTGAAAGAAGAGTTACCTTTTCTTTCTTTCTTTTTTTTTTTTTTTTAAATTTTTTTTTTTTCAACGTTTTTTTATTTATTTTTGGGACAGAGAGAGACAGAGCATGAATGGGGGAGGGGCAGAGAGAGAGGGAGACACAGAATCGGAAACAGGCTCCAGGCTCCGAGCCATCAGCCCAGAGCCTGACGCGGGGCTCGAACTCACGGACCGCAAGATCGTGACCTGGCTGAAGTCGGACGCTTAACCGACTGCGCCACCCAGGCGCCCCGAAGAGTTACCTTTTCAAGCTAAAGCTTTTCTAATAAAAATACCTTATGTATCCCAGGGTAAGTAATGGTAACATTGAACATGGAGTCTAGTATTCCTACTAGAGTAATAGAGAGTAATTGTGGACATGAACAAACCATTGACAGCCAGACTCTACCTCTGCCTTAATGTCACTCACCTACCCTCAACTTGCACACACAGCTGCAATCTCAGTTTGCTTTCTGTCTGTGTAAGAGGATATCAGGCCTTCCCACTGTATTGCCAACCCCAAAGATAATGAGTTAAGACTGAAGAACAAGAAGTGTCACAGTCCTGGTACTGTGGGACAGAAAATTCAATGCTGCATCTTCAAAATATGAATGGTATGTGTCATACCTCTTTTTCCAATCACTTGCAGATCAGTTCCCCCTGTTTCATACTCATACATGAAGTGCTTGTTGAAAAAGAGAACTGCTGAAAAGTTAAAGCAAGAGCTATGTTCCAATTAGCTTTGGTACCAAGTATGCAGTGTAAATTCCTGTGTCTTAGTAAATTGAGGTGATAGCCTCAAAGATTAAAGTTGTTGAGGGAAAGGACCCAGCAGTATTATAGCCCATCTTTCTCTACTGTCCCCTCACCCCTTATGTCAGTGCCATGGTGTCTTGATTATTGTAGCTTTGAAGTAAATTTTGAAATTGGGATGTGTGAGTCCTTCAGATTTGTTCTTCCTTTTCACGATTATTTTTGTCTATTCTGGGTCCTTTATGTTTCCATGTGAATCTTACAATTAATTTGTCAATTTCTACAAGAAGGCAGCTGGGATTTTAATAGAGACTGCTTAAAATCTGTAGATCATGGGGCGCCTGCGTGGCTCGGTTGATTAAGTGTCTGACTTCGGCTCAGGTCATGATCTCTCAGTTCGTGGGTTCAAGCCCTGCATTGGGCTCTGTGCGGACAACTCAGAACCTGCTTCAGATTCTGTGTTTCCCTCTCTCTCTGCCCCTACCCTGCTTGCACTCTATCTCTCGTTCTCTCAAAAATAAATAAGCATTTTAAAAAATTTCTAAAAATCTGTAGATCAATTTAGGAAGTATTGTCATCTTAACAATATTGTCTTCCATTTTTGAGCATGGGATGTCTTTCCATTTATTTACATCTTCTTTAATTTCTTTCAACAATATTTTATAGTTGTTCATAAGTAAATCTGGTATTTCTTTTGTTAAATTTAGTCCTAAGAAATGTATTATATTCGGGGCACCTGGGAGGCTCAGTCGGTTGAGCGGCCGACTTCGGCTCAGGTCATGATCTCACGGTCCGTGAGTTCGAGCCCCGCATCGGGCTCTGTGCTGACAGCTCAGAGCCTGGAGACTGTTTCGGATTCTGTGTCTCCCTCTCTCTGACCCTTCCCCGTTCATGCTCTGTCTCTCTCTGTCTCAAAAATAAATAAACGTTAAAAAAAATTTTTTTTAAATAAAAAAAAAAAGAAATGTATTATATTCAATGCTATTATAAATGGAACTGTTCCCTTAGTTTCATTTTTGATTGTTCGTTGACAGTGTATAGAAATACAATTGATTTTTGCATATTGATCTTATATCCTGCAATCTTGTGAACTTGTTTACTAGTTCTAATTTGTGTGTGTGAGTTTATCCCCTAAGATTTTTCTGTATATGAGATATGTCATCTGTGAGTAAAGGTAGTTTTACATCTTCCTTTCCACTTTGAATGCCTTTTATTTCTTTTTCCCTGCCCTGGCTAGAACCTCCAGTATAATATTAAGTAGATGTGGCAAGGGCCACTTGTCTTGTTCCTGATCACAGGAGAAAGTGTTCAACCTTCCACTATTAGTTATGTTAGCTGTGGGTTTTTCACAGATGCCTTTTTATTAGGCTGAGGATGTTCCCTTCTATTCCGAGTTTGAGTGTTCAATTTTGTCAAATGCTTTTCCTTCATCTATGACGTGATCATCTGGTTTCATCCGGTTTCTGTTTTATTTGCTAATATGGTATGTTGCATTGTTTTATTAATATCATGCTTATTAATATGATTTTTTAAGCTATAGTGTATTGATTTTTCTATGTTGAACCAACCTTGCATTGCTAGGATAAACCCCAATTTTTCTTTGGTGTGCCATCCTTTTTATATGTTGCTGTATTTGGTTTGTTCGTGTTTTGTTGAGTTTTGCATCCATATTCACAAGTAATATTAGCTTATAGTTTTTGGGTTTTTGTTTTTTTTTTTTCTTGTGATGTCTTTGCCCAGTTTTGATGTGAGGGTAATACTGGCTTGATAGAATGATTTGGGAAGAGTTTTCTTTTGTTTTGTGGAAGAATTTGTGAAGGGTTGGTGAAAGAGTCTTTTTTAAACATTTGATATAATTCACCTCTGAAGCCATTTAGTCCTGGGCTTTTCTTTGTGGGAAGTTTTAAATTACTAAGTCAGTCTCTTTGTTTAGTACAGGTCTATTCAGATTGTCTATTTCTTCTTTTTTTTTTTTTTTTTAAATTTTTTTTCAACATTTTTTATTTATTTTTGGGACAGAGAGAGACCGAGCATGAACGGGGGAGGGGCAGAGAGAGAGGGAGACACAGAATCGGAAACAGGCTCCAGGCTCCAAGCCATCAGCCCAGAGCCTGACGCGGGGCTCGAACTCACGGACCGCGAGATCGTGACCTGGCTGAAGTCGGACGCTTAACCGACTGCGCCACCCAGGCGCCCCAGATTGTCTATTTCTTCTTGAGCCAGTTTCAGTAGTTTGAGTCTTTCTAAGAATCTTCCCTTTTCATCTAAGTTATGTAATTTGTTGCTACCCAATTGTTTATGATATTCCCTTATAGTCCTTTTTATTTTTGTAAGCTTGATGGTGATGTCCCCTCTTTAATTACTGATTTTAGTAATTTGAGACTTCTCTCTCTTTTTCTTTATCAGTCTAGCTAAAGGTTTGGCAATTTTTGTTGATCTTTCTAAAGAACCAACTTTTTGTTTCATTGATTTTTCTCTTTTTTTCCATTCTCTATTTTATTAGCCCCTACTCTAATCTTTATTATTTTTATCTTTCTGCTTGTTTTGAATTTTGGCTTGATCTTCGTTTTCTAGTTTCCTAAGATGGAAGTCTAGGTTATTGATCTGAAAGGACTTTCTATTTATTTATTTATTTATTTATTTATTTACATTTATTTATTTTTGAGAGACAGAGCATGAGCAGGGGAGGGGCAGAGAGAGAGGGAGACACAGAATCGGAAGCAGGCTCCAGGCTCTGAGCTGTCAGCACAGAGCCCGGCACGGGGCTCAAACCCACAAACCGCTAGATCATGACCTGAGCCGAAGTCGGACGCTCAACTGACCGAGCCACCCAGGTGCCCCTGCGAGGACTTTCTTTTTAGATTGAGACTGGAGTTGGTGATTATATTCCTTAAAATAATGTTTTCAGAATATGGTTATGAGGAAGAATTAGCTTCCTGTAATTTTCTTAGGAACAAATACTGTTCATTTATTTAGATAGATATTCAAAACTGAACATGATTCAGCAACATTATGCTATCACTTAAAAATATACTATCATTTAAAAATAAGAACAGAATAGGGGAACCTAGTGGCTCAGTCGGTTAAGCGTCCAACTCTTGATAGCAACTCAGGTTGTGGTCTTACTTCTGTGAGATCAAGCCCTATGTTGGGCTCTGTGGTAAGCAGAGCCTGCTTGGGATTCTCTCCCTCTCTCTCTCTTTTTTATTTTTATTTATTTATTTTTTTAAAACGTTTATTTTATTTTTTTGAGACAGAGAGAGACAGAGCATGAACGGGGGAGGGTCAGAGAGAAGGAGACACAGAATCTGAAACAGGCTCCAGGCTCTGAGCTGTCAGCACAGAGCCCAATGTGGGGCTCGAACTCACGGACCGTGAGATCATGACCTGAGCTGAAGTCGGCCGCTTAACCGACTGAGCCACCCAGGCGCCCCATCTCTCTTTCTTTTTTAAAAAAGGTTTTTAAGTATGTATGTATGTATTTATAGTGTATTTATTTTGAGAGAGAGAGAGAAAGCGCACACACAAAAGCCAGGGAGAGAGAAAGAGAAAATCCCAGGCAGGCTCTGAGCTGTCAGTACAGAGCCCAACACAGGGCTTGATCCCACAAACGGTGAGATCATAACTTGAGTGGAAATCAAGAGTCAGATGCTCAACCAACTGAGCCACCCAGGTGCCCCTCCCTTTCACTCTCTGACTCTCCCCTGTTTTCTCTCTCAAAATAAATAAATAGACTTTAAAAATAAAAATAAGAACAGGGGCACATGGGTGGCTCAGTTGGTTAAGCATCCAACTCTTGGTTTTGGCTCAGGTCATGATCTCAGGCTTTTGTGGGTTCAAGCCCTGTGTTGGGCTCTGCACTGACAGCCTACTTGGGATTCTCTCTCTCTTCCTCCCTCTCTGCCCCTCCCCCACTTGTGCTGTCTCTGCCTCTCTCAAAACAAATAAATAAATTTTTGAAAAAATAAAAATGGGGCGCCTGAGTGGCTTGGTCGATTAAGCGTCCGACTTCGGCTCACGTCATGATCTCACGGTCCGTGAGTTCGAGCCCCGCGTCAGGCTCTGTGCTGACAGCTCAGAGCCCGGGGCCTGTTTCAGATTCTGTGTCTCCCTCTCTCTCTGCCCCTCCCCTGTTCATGCTCTGTCTCTCTCTGTCTCAAAAATAAATAAACGTCAAAAAAAAATTGAAAAAATAAAAATTAAAAAAAAATAAGAACAGAATCAAATGCACAAATAAAACCCACAGGAAACTCCTATAGGAAATTCCCATTCTCAACACCAATCAAACTTGGGAGTGTTTTTTTCCGCTCTCAGGAGTTCAGATAAATCACATTGCAATTTAAAGATTATTGTGACTTTATAAACTCCTGCTCAAAACTTAATATAATTATATCTAGTTACCATATAAGGTAACTTCTAAGATCTAAGGATATCGAACCCTCTTAGGTTAATTTGAAGCAGAAGAGTGCAATTGTTATACAAAGTCAATTGGATGTAGTCCTTCCTTGAAATCCATTCTCTGTGTTTTTGTTCTTTTTTTTTTTTTTTTTTTTATGCCACCATTTTGGCACTTAATGCGTGCTGTAGGTATCTTCTATTTTTCTTCATTCCTTAATTTTCTCTGTATCCCTTAAATTGGTTATTTATTTGACGGCAGCCTCTTTGTTCATTATACAAACATGTCTTTGCTTTGAACATAACTGATATGATAGATACTTTAGTTTCTCATCAAACATGGTTTTGCTGTGCATAACATTTTCTTTGGCCTACTGCAGCAATTTCCCATATTTATTAGATCACTACTCTGGCATTTGGGCACGCAATCATGTTAACTCCCATTTTCTTTTGTAACCCAATTCCTTCCATTTACATAGGTTACTTTAACAATAAATTTTATAATATCTCTGCTTGCAAATTTTACCAAAAAAAAAAAATTACCTGTAAACATTGCTACCTTTCCCAGTTTTTCAGTCATTCCACAGTTTAATGACTTAAAGGAAAGAACATTGGAAAGGCTAAGAGAAAAGCAACTACAATGATTAGATGGTCTTCATAAACTTATTCAATTTAAAGGTGCTGTGATTATTTAGACAGAAGAAAAGAAAATCAAATAAAAACCTAATAGTTATATAGTCTCATGAAACTTTGATGTTCAGAGGCTAATCACTATATGATTTTTCCTGCCCTAGGAGGAGGATAGAAAGTAGGCTTTGGATGTAACATAAAGACTTTGGGTTAGACAGTTTTTCTATAGTGAGAACACAGGAATGAGTTGCCCAGGAAATAATGATTTAAACAAAAAATTTTTTTTAACGTTTATTTATTTTTGAGACAGAGAGAGACAGAGCATGAACAGGGGAGGGGCAGAGAGAGAGGGAGACACAGAATCTGAAACAGGCTCCGGGCTCTGAGCTGTCAGCACAGAGCCTGACGCGGGGCTCGAACTCACGGACCGTGAGATCATGACGTGAGCCGAAGTCGGACGCTTAACCCACCGAGCCACCCAGGCACCCCGATTTTTAAAGATATAATGGACACTCGTTCATCTGGATTTGTTTAGGTGTGGTCCTGGCTAAAGACAAAGAGAAGGATCAGATAACTTCATGCTTTTTCTGTTTAATATACCCACCAGATTCTTGATTAGGAGAAAGGAAAATGAGCAAGATACAGCCCAGTATCCTAACAACAATCAGCCTTAGGGAATCATTTTGAAAGCATCTGATTTGCTTTAGTACTTAAGTCTTTAGTACTTAACCAAACTGATTACATAATGAAAATTTCTAGTGCCTGGGTTTTATAGGGTAGAAGAAGGAAATGGCGTCAAGTGGCCAACTCTTCATGTTAAGGTCAATGAGATTCTCCTTGCTGTAGTTCTGTTTTGACTGTTCTGGACAATATCAAATTAGTTTCAGTGGCTTGATTCTAGGCCAAGATTCTGGCAACAGATTGTAGTCGCACTGTTTTCAATCTCACTGGATTTTTCTCTCTCTCATATTTTTCTTTCCCTTAGGCTGAGGGTAAAAAGCTGGGATTGGTTGGCTGGGTCCAGAACACTGACCAGGGCACAGTGCAAGGACAATTGCAAGGTCCCATCTCTAAAGTTCGTCATATGCAGGAATGGCTTGAGACAAGAGGAAGTCCCAAATCACATATTGATAGAGCAAACTTCAGGAATGAGAAAGTCATCGTAAAGTTGGATTACTCAGATTTCCAGATTGTGAAATAATGGCCCGAATTTAAATTTTCTAAGATAAACGCACTGGTTTTGTTTTTATTGTTAATATAGAACTATTCTGTGTTCAGTATTAGAATTTGTCAGTAAGTTATGTTAGTATCAGATATTTGAATATCACTGTATATGTATGATAGAAGGATGACAACTAACTATTCACAATTCTAATAAATAAAAACACATTAGAACCTTTTGTGTAGGGTACTTTCTTTGGTGAACTTCATTTTGGGCAAAATAAGAGGTATTTACTCAGCAAACATCTATGGGAAGAGAGTTTTGAGGTAATTTAAAGAGAGCTGAAAGAAAAAGAAATTACTTTGAATCATTTTAAAAAATTGTTTTCATGAAGTTTTCTTCAGGAAATTGTACACCTATTAAGGTTAGCTGTTTAAATGGCATTTTGGACTAATTACTTTTACTTTTCTGGAGTTCCCGCTGTCATTCCTTTCCTCTGGGCAAGGATTTCATATAAAGCAATGTTATGGGATAAATTATGTCACCCTATCCCAAATTCATATGTTTAAGTCCTAACCTCAAAATGTGACTATCTGGAGATAGAGTCTTTCAAGAGGTACTCAAGGTTAAATGAGGACATTAGAGTAAGCCCCAATCCAATATGCCCCAGTGTCCTTAAAAAAAAAAAAGGAAATTGGACACAGACATGTACGTGCACTGAGGAAAGAACATGTGACGACAGAGGGAGAAGACTGCCATCTACAAGCCAAGAAGAGAGGTCTCAGAAGAAATCAACCTGTCAACACCTTGATCTCAGCCTTCTGGCCGCCAGAACTGAGACAAAATAAACTTCTATTGTTTAAGCCCCTCGATCTGTGGCATTTTGTTATGGCAGCCCTACAAGCAATACTCAGGATTTTGCCTCATCATCCAGCCTTTCACATGTGTCGATTAGTCTCGGTCAGTCATTAAACAGGTGGATCGCAAATGCCTACTGAGTTTAACATGTCTGTCATAAATTACAATTTTTGGAAATACTAGATTGCTCTGAAAATGAGACAGCAAAAACTGAGGATTGGTTAGTCATTCCCCAAATATCGGGATCCCTGGGTGGCTCAGTAGGTTGAGTGTCAGACTTAGGCTCAGGTCATGATCTTGCAGTTCACAGGTTCGAGCCTGCCATGGGGCTTGCTGCTGTTGGCCCATAGCCTGCTTTGGATCTTCTGTCCCCCTCTCTCTGCTCCTGCCCCGCTTGTGCTGGCTCGCTCTCTCTCAAAACTAAATCACCATTAAAAAAAAATAATTCCCCAAACATCTATTCGCACAGGGTTCTTAACGTTCTTATTCAGTTTGAAAATAAGCTGCAGTGGCATTAGGAACACAACGAAAAAGTCAATGAAAGGAGTCTCGGGGTCCTCATCCGTACATTAAGAGGGTGGAGCTAGTTTCTCAGTGTTTTCCAGCTCTGAAATGCTGTCATTCTGTAAGATGGAAGGGTGTGGATTTATTCACCCATTGAGTGCCTCACCGTCCAGGCACTGTTTTTGGCCAGCGGGATACAGCAGTAAACAGAATAGATAAAATCCCTACCTTCAAATAGTTTACATTATAGTGAGAGAAGATATAAACACAAATAAAATATAATTGAATTAAATGGTAGTAGGTGCAAAGGAGGAAAGGGGGAAGGAAAACGACAGAAACAGAGAAAACTGCTTGAAACGGCTTTTCACACCATGCGAAAGGGGGATAAGGATTGAGAACTAGGGGTACCAGTGTGAAGAGACCCCGCCTAGTCTCCCAGTCAGACAACAGCTGGTACGCACGCGCATTTGGGTGTCACCGACGAAAGCGCGTTCCCAGAAGCGCAAGCGCGTTCCCAGAAGCGCATGCTCGTGGCGCGTGCGCGAGCCTCGCGAGCGAACGTGCGCGTGCCCGGCGTCCGAGGCGGTGGGTAACTGGGAGTTGGTGAAGCGCGGTTCGAGGTGACTTGGGGGAAAAGCACGCGTCGAAAGGATGATTCCGGGAGCCCTTCTAATAGCGGAAAGGCCGTGACGACCGCCGCGAGCGTTTCTCGGACCCGGCTGTGCAGGGGCTCCGGGAGGCCTCTTGCGTCGGGCAGCAGGGGTTCGGCCTGCGAGTTGGGGGAGGGGACGGGGTGGAGCCTGAGCCTGGGGGGCCCGCGGCGGCTGTCCTGTCCCCCCGCCCCCGACCCGGAGCTCTCGCAGCTCGAGACCCGGGCCGAATCATCCCCTTTGACTGTGGCCCTGAAAAGACCGGGTTGTAGTAAGGAAATCGTGAAGTTGGGTAACAGTCTCAGAATACCTCTCATTTGCTGCCGGCTGCAAAGTTCCTTATATAAAAAAACATCAGCTCTGCGATTATAACTGTGATGTCCGGGCTTGAAGAACTAGCCCTACCACCTTCGAGAGGTCCAGCCCATGCTGCTCTCTCCCCTATGAAGGGAGACCTTTAATGGCACTATAATCTTCATATTTTTTACCTGAAGGGAAAACTTAAAATCAAGTTCAGGTAGCCCCTGACCATCACTATTCTTGTGAAGGTAGTTTGTAGCCGCCATGTGTAAATACCCAAAGAATGGTAATACAGGGACCTTCTGAAAACTTTTTGTGAAAGTAATATGTGGACAAGATCTAAAAATCAAATGATACAGAAAAGTTCATAATGAAAATTCCTGCCTTATCGTTTTGCATTCCCGGTCTTTTCCCCCCGGAGACAACATTTAACCAAGAATAATAATCTCTTGACCCCCATCTCTTCTTGATACAAAGATTTGATTTTTTAAATTTCTTCTGTCTTAACCGTTCATTACAAGTTTTTACTAAAAGTCATGGTTATTGTGTAATGTATAAATATTATGAAACTAGCTTGGACATTTTTTTTCATGAATTTCTAGCTGAATTTAATTTAGACATCTGTTTTTGGTGAAGTGATTAGAATTGTGAACACTGTCTTATGGGTCAACTTCAAGCGTGATTATGATTTCACTTTAGGGCATGTGGGATTTAGAAAGGAGCAGTGAAAATTATGAAATTGCGAATGCTGCTTTGGATATTAAATCCATTGCACTAAACATGAGCTGTGTGATCTGTGTAGAGATCAAAGCTATAATTTGTTTTGTTTTTTACAGTGTGGTTTAATAAGAGATTTAATTTACCTCAAATGGCATTTCTCCCTTATGCTTGAGAGCAATGGATAATGCTCCGTAGCTCTGAGGGTTTGATTGTGTGTGTGTGTTTTCCTCCCATAGGCAATTATTTCCGGTCAGAGAAGGAAGCCAGTGCCTGGCCTTCTTAACCAGCTTTCTACCTGCCATGATCAAGTGCTTGTCAGTTGAAGTACAAGCCAGATTGCGTTCTGGTTTGGCTATATGCTCCTTAGGCCAGTGTGTTGAGGAACTTGCCCTCAATAGCATTGATGCTGAAGCAAAATGTGTGGCTGTCAGGGTGAATATGGAGACTTTCCAAGTTCAAGTGATAGACAATGGATTTGGGATGGGGAGGGATGATATAGACAAGGTGGGAAATCGTTATTTCACTAGTAAATGCAACTCGCTACAGGACTTGGAGAATCCCAGGTTTTATGGTTTCCGAGGGGAGGCCTTGGCAAGTATAGCTGACATGGCCAGTGCTGTGGAAATTTCATCCAAGAAAAACAAGACAATGAAAACTTTTGTGAAACTGTTTCAGAATGGAAAAGCCCTGAAAGCTTGTGAAGCTGACCTGACTAGACCAAGTGCCGGGACAACAGTAACAGTATATAACCTATTTTACCAGTTACCTGTAAGGAGGAAATGCATGGATCCTAGACTGGAGTTTGAGAAGGTCAGGCAGAGGATAGAAGCTCTTTCGCTCATGCACCCTTCCATTTCTTTCTCTTTGAGGAATGATGTTTCTGGTTCCATGGTTCTTCAGCTTCCTAAAACCAAAGACATATGTTCCCGATTTTGTCAAATTTATGGACTGGGTAAGTCCCAAAAATTAAGAGAAATAAAATTTAAATACAAGGAGTTTGAGCTCAGCGGCTATATCAGCTCTGAAGCACATTACAATAAGAATATGCAATTTTTGTTTGTGAACAAAAGACTGGTTTTAAGGACAAAGTTGCATAAATTCATTGACTTTTTATTGAGGAAAGAAAGTATTATATGCAAGCCAAAGAATGGTTCTGCCACTAGACAAATGAATTCAAGTCCTCGGCATCGGTCTAACCCAGAACTCCATGGGATATATGTAATCAATGTGCAGTGTCAGTTCTGTGAATATGATGTGTGCCTGGAGCCAGCAAAAACGCTGATTGAATTTCAGAACTGGGATACTATTTTGGTTTGCATTCAGGAAGGAGTGAAAATGTTTTTAAAGAAAGAAAAACTATTTGTGGAATTATCAGGTGAGGACATTAAAGAATTTAGTGAAGATAACGATTTTAGTTTATTTAGTGCTACTCTTCAGAAGCATGTGTCTTCTGATGAGAAGGGTGACCAGGTCAGTTTCCAAGAAGCATGTAATAGCATTTTGGATTCCTATGAAATGTTTAATTTTCAATCAAAAGCGGTGAAAAGAAAAGCTACTGTAGAAAACAGAAGAAACACACAGAATTCTAGAGATTCAGAAGCTACCAGAAAAAACACAAATGATTCATTCTTGTACATTTGTGAATCAGATGGCCCAGGCCATGGTAAAGTGACAGAGTCATCTTTACAAAACAAAGATAGCTCTTGCTCAGAATCAGGGATCTTACAACAACAGACAGCTGAAGCATCAGAATGGGGAGAAAATGGGAAACATAAAAAACTTTGCTTAGAACGTAACTCTTCAGAAAGTCCATGTGGAACCAGTTCAGAAATGTTTGTAAACCCTTTTCAGACATCATACTGCTTTGAGAAGAATAGAGAAGATCTAGAAATACAGAAAGCAAGTGCTATTGTTAATGGCATGGCTGCCAGTATCCTGAAAAATAATGGAGTTCAGAATCAATTAGAGAGATTTAAAGACGCTACCAAAATGGGATCCCAACCTCTGCCTTTTGAGACAACGTTATTGAGAGTACGTGGTGCTCAGAGAGAGGAAGAGAAAGAAAAACAACCTAGTAATTGTGGAAGAGTAAACATTTTTAGTTATGGACAAGTTAAATTATGCTCCACTGGCTTTATAACTCATGTGGTACAAAATGAGCAAACTAAATCAACTGAAAGAGAACACTTACTTAAAAACTGTATTCAACCTGGTCCCGTGAGTGCCCGAGAAACATTTGTAAACAGAGCATGCCATTCAGTTGAGACTCCAAACATCGAAGATCCAACCAGCACTTTAAGTAAAGACTTTGCTCAACTGTCTGACAAGAAATTGTGCAGAACAAATACAAGTTATGGGCTAGAGAACAAACCTATAGCAACTTGTGAACACATTGCTGTTTCTCAGGAAGGTACTAAAGAATCACACATGGATTGCTTATTACTTGACACATCCTCTTCCCCTTGGTGTAGATATGTTTCAAATGGTAGTAAGAAAATAGATAAATTGATTGGTTTCTCCAAACCCATAGCCCGTAAGAAGCTAAGCTTAAGGTCACAACTGGGATCTTTAGAGAAGTTTAAGAGGCAATATGGGAAGGTTAAAAGTCCTCTGAATACAGAGGTGGAAGAAAATAATAATTCTGAAATCTCTACCAATCTCGGTCCTCAAGTTGAATCTGACATTCCATGGAAAGAGAAGAATCACTTAGACAACTCAGGCATTTGTAAAATCACTACTATGAAACATAATGATTCAAATAACAGTTGTCTGCCAGTAAGTCACATCTTTTACTCAAAGAAGTTTCCATTCTCTAGTGAAGAAGATTGTTTGGAACAACAGACTCCTTGCTTAAGAGAAAGTCCTGTAACTCTAAAGGAATTATCTGATTTTAACAGAAAACCTTTGGATGCCAAGCAGTCTCCTAAATCTTTAGCCTCTAAATTATCCAGAATGAAAGGTTCCGAAAGAGAGACTCAAGCATTGGAAATGATGAGTCATTTTAATGAACTTCCACAATCAGATTCTAGTAGGAAAGACCATGACTTGTGCAGTGGGTTAATCCTGGATTCTTGCAAGTTATTTAAAAATGAGTATAAAAAAATAGACAGTGGCATCATTCCAGTGTTGGACTCTGTCACACAGGATAATCCCTTCAATAAAGATAGTAAAACATACTCTAACAACAACACAACAGGGAACTCCGTGATACCAGAAACGCCTTTGGTATTACCCCGTAGTCATTCTAAAGTCATCAGTGAAGATACGGATGTTCTTATAGCTTCAGACCCACAGACAGGAAGTCCTGACTCTCCCAGTAAAATGTTAATGAGTCACATAGAAGATGGCACAGCTGACAGAAAACGAACTCGTTTTCAGAGTGAAGAATCTATAGCAAGAACTTGTTTTGAAAATGAAGAGTCAAACACATGTTCTTTGGATTGGCAGCAGCATTTTGATGTAGCCCTGGGAAGAATGGTTTACATCAACAAAATAACTGGACTGAGTACATTCATTGCTCCTACTGAGGATGTTCAGACTGCTTGTACTAAAGACCTGACAACTGTAGCTGTGGATGTCATACTTGAGAATGGTAAGTATATATATATATATATATAATGCTATATACTATACTATAGTATAGTATACTATACTATATATATAGTGCTCACTGGCATGGAATGCTTTTGAAGGTGGTAATAATGGCCAAAGAGTAAGATAATCATTGTCCAAAGAGATTATCTCAGCTGATAGATCATTTTCAAGTTTAATTATAAAACATGTGTTTTATGGTATATAAAGATTCTCTAGGTCCAATACTATTTACATCTAGAAATACAATGAAAGACATAATAGAATGGAAGTGTTTGTATATGGATGTGTGGATGTGTAGGAGGGTGAGACCATTTTTCATGAAAATGGCACTATTAATAGTTGAGAAGATCCACAGTGCTTCCCTAGCCTCCTTTCTTCTCTCTCCCAAACATAAAACTCTCCTAGAAATTTGTCTTTAAAGATACCTGCAATGCCAGTGTGATATTTTTCTGGAAGTTGCTCTCTGCAGCTCTCAGGTGAAAAGCCAGAATGATCCTGTAATCATCCTGGGTTTCCCCAGAAGTCTGTGGCTCAGTACAGTACTATATTTTTGAACTGTTTTTGTGTTTTTAGAAAAAAGGACTTGACCATGAATTTTTTGGAATGTAGGTTAAGTGTGTATTTTCCCAACTATACTTTTCAGACATGGTTTATTATAATACATATGCTAATCCATTTGATCTGTTTATGCTATAAGTAGCCGTTATTCAGGAAGACAGTAATGTGGCTTTGAAATCATACCACAAGGCTACAACAGAGCCTAGATTGGGACTCTTGAGTTCTCATGTCTCAGTCAACATTAAAAGTGACATTGTTTTGGCAGTGTGTTGAGAGCCAGATGTTGGGAGATGGTAAAACTGATTTCCATCTGGCTATAATCTTGGTTTCGCATCAGGAGGATAAACATTAAATGTGCATACATATTAAAAGTCTTGAATGTTGCAAAAGAATGTAAACTGTATGAATGTAACTGTAAATTGACTTGTAATTCTCCTTAGCATGAATATCTCTGGTAGGAGGCTCTGATTTATCTAAGGTTAAATAAGGCCTTTATTTTTCAGTGGTTTCCAGTTTTTTCCTCATGAAAAAATAATCACTGTAGTAACTTTCAAAGTTTTAAGTAGGAGAACTGTCTTTCAGCACTGCTCCTGAGACTCTCAGGTGGCTCTTAAAGACATACGTGATTTTCAGTTGATGTAGTTTTATGTCCTGTTTTATACGACTGCTTATCGGAAGTAAACCTAAAGCACTGGCACCTCATCTTCCTGAAATGCAACTGCTTTTAAATGGAGACAAAAAAGGCAGCGATTACATTAACCTGAGATGGTTGCTGCTGAACCAAAGCGGGAACGTCAGCTGCCGCACACAACATGAACATCTGCTTCCGTTGAGCCGATCTAGATGTTTAAAACACTTCAACCTATTTAACTTTCTGCATTAGCAAGTCTTGTAGCAAGTCTCTGAAGTGTCCTGTTAACTCAATTCCATAAGAAAAATGAAAATAAAAAAGTATGTTGGGTATAGAAATGAGTTTCATGGAAAGATGGCTCCCCCATTCACAGTGCATGTCACACCTTCTGTAAAGGGCTAACGTGTGGTAGGACGTTGGGACACTGCTGAACCATACAGAAAAACGTTACTTAGGATGAATTGTTAAGAGGCAAATTAAATCGTACACAAGAGAATATCTATACAGGTAATTTTAAGGAGTGGTGTAAGTCTCCAAGCCTTGACAGTTTTTTTCTTTAAAATGCCTTTAATTCTGGGGTGCCTGGGTGGCTCAGTCGGTTAAGCATCTCACCTGGGCTCAGGTCATGACCTCACTGTTCTTGAGTTCGAGCCCCCGCTGGGGCTCTGTGCTGACAGCTCAGAGCCTAGAGCCTGCTTCCGATTCAGTGTTTCTATCTCTGCCCCTCCCTGGCTCGTGCTCTGTCTCTCTCTGCCTCTCAAAAATAATATATAAAAACATTAAAAAAATTTTTTTGAAGGAAGAAACATTAATTTAAAAAAATTAAAATGCCTCTAATTCTGTCCTTTCTATTACCAATAACACAACCTAATTTCACCTTACCCTTTCATTTTATCATTCTGAATTCATCTCTCCAGTTCTTGTCCAATGGATTTATTGTTTTGAAATAATAGTTCCATCATGTTTTGGCCCCTATTCAAAAACTGTCAAATGCAGGCATTGTTTCTAAAACTCAATCATCCTTTAGAGAGGACGGCAGAATTTAGGCCAGATATTACTGGACTTTGGAGTTTATTTTTTTAATGTATGTTTTTTTATTTTTGAGAGAGAGAGAGAGCAGAGAGGGATAGAGAGAGAGAAGAGGAGAGAATCCCAGGCAGGCTCCATGCTATCAGCACCGAGCCCAATGTGGGGATTGAACTCAACAAACCGTGAGATCACAACCTGAGCTGAAATCAAAAGTCTGATGCCTTACTGACTGAGCCACCCAGGCACCCCTGGACTTTGGAGTTTAAATTGAGAACTTTTCATTCATTTATCTGTCCATGTATTCATTTATTGTTCACACTGCTAGGTTGCACATTCACTGGCTTGGCTTTCAGGAGTTCACAATCAATTAGGGAAGACAGCTATGTAAACGTAATATCAGATAAATGTTATAATAGCAACACATTTTGAGTATAAGAGACATAAACCTGGGGACTTGTGAAGGTTGCACCAAGTAGTGAAGGCTAACAATTAAGTACCAGTATATGTCAAATACCAGCTATATCAACCGTGACACTTGACATTTTGGACTCCTAACTCTTTGTCGTAGGGTTCGTCCTATACATGTAGAATATTTGGCAGTCCCTAGCCTCTATCTCTGCTAGATACCAGTAGCACCCCTTACCCAGGTTGTGACAACCACATGTTGCCAAATGTCTCTCATACAAAATTGTGCCCATTGAGAATCAGTGATCTGTTTTAGTGCTCATTCTGTCTGGTATATGTGGATAACGGGACTAAGCATTAATGTAGGTTCCTAAATTAGCAGCATAACTCATTAAAGAACTCTGACTCTCAATCTCGTGCTTGGTAGTCTGCTTCGGGTCTCAACTCCATTTGTGCAGAAAGATTTTAATGTAACTTGATTTTTTAATTTATATTTTGAGTTCAAATGTCTAGGTTTTCTTTTTTACATTTAGGATCTCAGTACAAGTGTCATCCTTTTAGAAGCGACCTTGTTCTTCCCTTCCTTCCTAGAGCTCGGGAAGAGAGGACTGTGATGAGACAGAATAACAGAGGTAGGGGCAAAAACAGAGGTTGCCGGGACATCTAGTACATACTGTACCACCTAACTAAAAAAATTTTTTTAAAAAGCAGGGTTGTGTTATTAAGCTTGATCAAGGCCAGCTGTGCCTTCCTGGAACCAGTAATTCCCCACGGTCCTATTTAACAGCAGAACTAAGTAATTCAGTGCATGCATTTAGATCAGAAATTACTTTTCCAGACTTGAAGTCAATACTGGGTGATTATGCACAGTCTGTGGTGTCTTGTGATTGAGAGAATATCTCTTATTTTTAAAGATTGGAGTTGCACTCCGTATTGTAGTAGGTTTATGTAAGCAAAATCCTTATTTAAAAAAAAAAGGCTACAGATTCTTTGTTTCTAAAAATAGGTAAGGTATATTTTTATCTAAAGGAAGTGAGACTACTAATTTGAACCAGTTTCTTCTGGATTTGTATTCTGAAATATCTCTTGAAAATAGTTTGGAGAAAAAGCTATAATGCCAAAAGATACAGTCATCAACTCTAACTTAAAAAGTAACAGATCAGAACAATTTAGAGATCCAGCAAACACTAAACTTTTGTAGAATATTGGGACAATATGTCTGATCTTTGGTCTTGCCGCTGCACCACAGCAAACAGGAGTGCCACTCACCTTTTTTTCTGTGGCTGTCGATGCCAACTTGATCTGTTTCCTTTTGCCTTAGATGCTGTGGATGATACTGTTGGTAGAGAATCACTTCAGTCTTTGTTCTCAGAGTGGGAAAATCCAGTATTTGCCCGTTATCCAGAGGTGGGTCTGTAGCAAATTTTCTTTGCTTGTTATTTTAAAATTTGTACTTCATTTAAGCTGGATATGAACATGAATGGCTATATTAATTTTTAATTACAAGCGGAAAGTGGGCATGTTTCCAAATAATTTATTTGGAAATACCATTTAATATAGAGAGGAGAAATCAGAATCCATAGAATTTGGGAGCTCAGACATTCTGGATTAAACATGTGTAGTCAGTGTGTGATGAGTTGAATGTGTTTACCACTCTTACAAACCCTATCTTGCAGCTTTGGCAGGGTATTTAGGGTGGTGATAATTAAAACAAAACAAAACAAAACAAAAAGCACTGTTACATCATCAGATAAAATAGCGAGTCTTCTACTGGAGGAACAATTCATCATTGGACGTGAGTGTATGTGTTCTCAGTGGGTTATCACAGAAGGTACTTTGTGTGTTGTGATAAAGGTGTAGAATAAATGAGCACTTGATTACTGATTTTTCAGTTAAGATGTGTTTAAGGACTTGATCATGGAGCATAAACGAATTGTTATTCTGAAACAACATTGGTTTTTGTTAGTAATTTTGTTTATACCCCCAAATTATTATTTAAGACTAATAATTCACAGAGCTTTTTGAATTTCTCTAAGTTCCCTGAATTCAACCCACTTCTAATAGGTTCTGTGAAAATGATAAAGCAGTTTGGGATCTTTGGTAAAACAGTTCTGCAGATATAAAGAATTAAAAATTTAAATGATGTTTGTGCTGCTTTCTAGGTTGCTGTTGATGTAAGCAGTGGCCAGGCCAAAAGCCTCGCGGTTAAAATTCACAATGTCTTATATCCTTATCGTTTCACCAAAGAAATGATTCATTCAATGCAGGTAAGAGATTGACTTTGAAATCTCATAAAAATATATATAAGACCTAAGCTGGACTAACTCTTGTGAAATTGGATTTATTTAATGATCTAGACCACCTTGGTCAAGGCACGTGTGTTTTTTTAAATCTTACTAGAACTTTTATTATAAGAAAAAGCAGGGACCAATTTTAATTACAAAGGAAAAAATGTCTTTAGTAGTGTGAGCAGGTTGGAGGGATGAATTAAGGATTGAGGCTCACAGTTTCAAGGATTATATATTGACTTTATATTTTGACAATAATTTATAAATCAACTAAATCCTGTACAGACATTGTCCTTAAATGTACAACAGTGCCCCTTTGTAAATGACCCTCTATTGTGTGAGGCGACAAATGACATGGCTTAGGAGACTCCAGATTGAGGAGCAGTCTTAACAAAAGGGACCCCTTGTCTCATCTGCTTTGCTAGTTTGCCCTCTCCTTACACCACTCAGGCTGTCTTCATCTCCTTATTTTCAGTATGGAAACAAATTAGGTTAGATAGATCTAGGTAAATCCCTCACATGGCACTGACCTGGTACCAGAGCAAAGCAAGCTCTTGATCACCCAAAGTGGGGCATGAGCTCACCTGATGTGGGACTTGAAGTCACGAACCGTGAGATCATGACCTGAGTTGAAGTCAGATGCTTAATGACTGAGCTGCTCAGGCGCTGAAACAACAGTTTTAGTTAAACGATAGGGACCGAGGCAGGGAAGGGCAATGAGAACCTTGTCTGTACCTGGACAGAGAGGAGTCCCCAAGGGTTAAAGCCCCTGGTGGCTATTAACTTACTACTTTAAGGGATTAGCTCCTCTGAAACGGTTTTCCTTACCTTTGCAAAATGCAAAATTTATTTCAGCCCCATTTGTTAGCAGTCTCTGGCCATGAGTAGGGAAGGAGCAGAGAGAGAGGGAAACACAGAATCTGAAGCAGGCCCCAGGCTCTGAGGTGACAGCACAGAGTCCCACGCAGGGCTCGAACTCACAAGTCATGAGATCATGACCTGAGCCGAAGTCGGATACTTAACCGACCAAGCCACTTGGGCGCCCCTGGTCATAGTTACCTATGAGTAAGAGTCCTGTTGGGAGAATCTCAGGTGTGCTCTGTAGAGTTTTGTTGCTTGTGTGTCCTTTTTAGAATCCTTAGCCTGTAGTCTCCTTCCTTTTATGCCTTCTGATAGCTCTGCTTATTTTTTTAATCCTTCCTAATGACTCCCTTACCATAGTCTTAGATATGAAGATTGTAATGCAAATAACTCTTAATTAAGTGCAGTTTTATCTCTTTGTATACAGATGAGGCTTTGTTAACTTTTATTTAGTGTTATACCACTTATTTGAATATATGGCAGGTTCTACAGCAAGTGGATAACAAGTTTATTGCCTGTTTAATGAGCACCAAGACTGAAGAGAATGGTGAGGCAGGTAAGAATGGAGTTTAGCCTTGATTAATAACCAGCTGGTCTCCTAATAGCCTCCTTTTAAGTTTTTTTTTTAGTGTTTATTTATTTATTTTGAGAGAGAGCATGTGTGTGTGCAAGCGTAAGCAGGGGAGGGGCAGAGAGAGGGAGAGAATCCCAAGCTAACAGCACAGAGCCCAGTGTGGGGCTGGAACTCACAACCATGAGATCATGACCTGAGCCGAAATCAAGAGTGGGATGCTTAACCGACTGAAACACGCAAGCACTTCTTAAGATATTTTTTATATATAATATAGTTGCAATGATTTGGACAGATTAAAGCCAATTAGGAAAACCAATCTAAATTTATATGAAAGAACATTGTTTTTTTGTTTTGTTTTTTGTTTTTGAGGGGGGGCACAAGTGAGTGATGGGCAGACGGAGAGGGGGCGGAGAGAGAGAGACTATCCCATAAGGGGAAGAGAGAGAAAGAGAAAAGCTGGGCTCACCCAGAGTGGGGCTCATGCTCACCTGAAGTGGGGCTTGTGCTCACCCAAAGCAGAGCTCACCCGAAGTAGGGCATGAACTCACCTGATGTGAGACTAGAACTCAGGAACCGTGAAGTTATGACCTGAGCCGAAGTCAGATGCTTAAGGACTGAGCTACCCAGGCATTGAAACAACAGTTTTAATGTGCATTAGTTCTGTATACATATACAGAGACATATGTATGTAAGATACATTTCAAACTATTAATAGTAGTTGCCTTTGGAGTGACAATGAGAGTGGGCAAAGGGGAAATTTCATCTTTTATTCTTTAAAATATGTTATATTGTTTGACTTTCTGAGGCTTCACGTATTCCCTTTGTAATAATAGAAAGTTCATATAATGAACCCTGCTAAGTTTATCAAGAATTACATACAATATCTCGGTGACCTACTTTAATAAAGCAGTAATAGTTTGTAAATAACAACATTAACTCATCCAACAAGCATTGATTGACTGCCTGTTGCATGCCAGAGACTGTACTAGGCCCTAGCCCATAATGGTGGCAAAAAATTCACATGTAAGAGAAACAGATAAGGACATAAACGTTAAAGTTTTAATTCTAGCTAACATTACGGGAGAAACAAGATGCTGTAAGAAACTGTACAGAGAGATTTGAATTAGGGAGGTCTGGAAAGGTTTTTTTTGGTAAAGTGAGGATGAGTATGAGCATTTAACTAAGTAAAGAAGGGAGGGAGGAGTATTCTGGGCTGAGGGAATGACATACACAATTTGTGTTTCCTCTCCTTGAGTGAGAGGAAGCAGGACAAGTACAGCTGGAGTGAGAGTGCAGAGATGAGGCCAGAGAAGTAGGTCAAAGCCAGATCTTAAGTGCCAGTTACAAGCTTTGTATTTGTCCCGACACCAATTGGAAACAACGGGAAGCTTTCTGTTTTCTTTTTTTATTGTTTTTACAGTGGTACATGTCACATTCCATTTGTACTTTGAAAATATTGCTCTGGTTGCAGTGTGGAGAATGGATTGGGGGTGGGGTGGAGTCCCAGTACCTGCAAAAGGATTGGTAGGAAGGATATTTCAGTATCTAAAAATGATAGTTGGTGAAGCCTAGCGAGTGCATTGGGAGGATATGTAGGAGAGAAAGTCAGCAGGGTTTAGTGATGCATTGGCAATGGGAAGGGAGATCAAAGATGACTCCTGATTTTCTGACCTCTGTAACTGAGTGGATGATGTTCCTGGACCAGGTGACAGAGATCACAAGGAGAGCCTTAGAAATCTGTGACATGGAAGAGAAGGACTGAAGGAGGGTGAGGGTGAAAGAAGACTTGTTTTTGTTTTTGTTTTTTTCCAATCGGAAGACTCTTGAGCACATTTATGAGGCATGCGTGATAGTGCAGGTGGCTGAGAGCCCTGAGCACCAGTGGAGGGTTTGGGCCCAGACCAGTAGACCGGCAGGCGAATGCTTCTAAAGTTTGAAAGCAGCTTATTCTCTTTGTATTTCAAAATATTCCCTTTTACCTTGCTTACATTGTAGATTTATTTAGTAAATGTCATAATAGGTCAGAATTGTCATAAATATGGATTCAGTGAAAGTCAAATTCTAGTAGTTTGTTTTGGAAAAATGAATAGATTTTTTTTCTAAGGTTTTTATGACCTAGAATTCTTTGTTGTTTAATACCAAAATCTCTACTAATGGCACCTAGGATGGGGTTACTAAGAAAATCTAAAGAAGAGAAAATACATTACAGTACTGTACTGGTCTTTTTTAATGTTTTATTTATTTTTGAGACAGAGACAGAGCATGAGTGGGGAGGGGCAGAGAGAGAGGGAGACACAGAATCTGAAGCAAGCGCCAAGCTCCGAGCTGTCAGCACAGAGCCCGACGCGGGGCTCGAACTCACGAACTGTGAGATCATGACCTGAGGTGAAGTTGGACTCTTAACCAACAGAGTCACCCAAGCATCCCAGTACTGTACTGTATTTATCGAAAAAAATGTACACATAAGTGGACCTGTGCCATTCACACCCATGTCGTTCAATAGTCAACTTTAGTCAGATACCACCAAAGAGTACTCTTAGATAAATACATTTTTTAAATAAAAATGTAAGTGCTTTTACTGTCACTCATTAGTACTAAAAGCAACCTGTTCCTATAATCGACTTATTTTAATATGTGCACATAATTTTGTAATTGACAAATATATTATTGTTTTAAAACTTTTTTTTTTTTTTTTTTAAGTAGGCTTCACACTGAGCACAGCACCCAACACAGGGCTTGAACTCATGACCCTGAAATCAAAGCCTGAGCTGAGATCAGCCGGACACTTAGAGAACTGAGCCCCCCAGGAGCCTCTATTACTGTTTTTAAATTAAGGTGAAATTAATGCCATATATTGGCATTTTGTATTGCATGTTTCCACCTATGATAAAATACAGTTGTTCAATTATGATACCCCAAAGAAAAGGATTCGTTCATTTATTCTGTAAATATTTGAGTACCTATTATGTGCCTGGTACCATTATACATGCTGGGAGTACAACAGATAAAATTCCTTGCCCTTGACACCTGGGTGGCTCAGTCGGTTGAACGTCCAACTCTTGATTTCAGCTTAGGTCATGATTCCAGGGTTGTGGGCTTGAGCCCTGCATTGGGCTCCACACTGAGCATGGCACCTGCTTAAGATTCTCTCTCTCTCTCTCTCTCTCTCTCTCTCTCTTTCTCTGTCTGTCTTCTGCCCCTCTCCCCTGCTCATACTCTCTCTCTAAAATAAATAAATGAAAATAAATAAAGGGAAAAAAGAATCCCTTGCCCTTATGAAACTTCTATTGTGTTAGAATATCAAAAATACAGCTTCTGATGTGATTAAATTACTTTCATATATTCTGCTTCATTCAAGGAATAGAAAATGTTGTGAGCCCTATGTAGACTATGAATCATTCTGCCACCATCACGTACAGGATTGATTTCTTAGGGTTCCTGACTCTTGGTAATTCACACTGACTCCAATTTCAAGTTTGAGGTTACTCCCTCACAATTTATTATTTATTCCATTGTTTTGCCCAATACAGGATGTTCAGTATTCATCACAACCAGCTGCAACTCCTCCTATCCTCAAAGGAATTTAAAATTCAATATTTTGGGGCCTATTCCTGTGGTTGAACATACTGTCAGAAAAATTAGTTCCTTTTTTTTCCTGAAGTCTTAAGCTCTCATGCCATGAATTTGATGGTGTCATAAAAACATTATATCCTTTAGTAGAAATGGAAAAAACAGGTATTACCTATTTTGTTCAAATTCAGGAGGAGAGCTTTTATTTCAAAACAAATGATAGCAATAGACCTCAACCTTTGGACCAGATTAATAAAATGACAAGATAAAAAGATGTACTAATGTAATTGAGAATCAGTCCTCCTGTCAGCGAGAAAGGGATTTCCCTGTAGGTTTGGTTTTTTGGGTCAGGACATTCTGCCTTCTTTCTTGTACTTGAGAGTCCAAAGCCTTTCTACTCAAATGCGTGGTCTGTAAATAGCATCAGTTGGGAGTTTGTTAAAATTGCAGAATCTCGTGTGTCGTCTGTAACCTACTGAATCAGAATCTGCACTTTAATAAGATCCACAGGCGATCTGTATGCCCATCAAAGTTTGAGAAACCTGGGTCTAAAACAAGGCAAGCTGTGGCTGTGGGTCAAATCCAACCATCACCTGCTTTTGTGCACCCAGGGAGATGAGAATGGTTTTTACAGTTCTAAATGATTGAAAAAGCAAAAGAAGAATATTATTTCTTGACACATTAAAATTATATGAAATTAATATTTCAGTATCCATAAATAAAGTTTTATTGGAACACAGCTACAATGTTCACATACTGTCTATGGCTGCTTTGGTTCAAAAGGAATAGTGAGTAGTTGTGACAAACTATATGTCCTAAAAAGCCTAAAATATTTACTGTCTGGCCCTTCACAGAAAAATTTTCTGACCTCTGATCTAAAGTAGACTAGATCTGGGGTACCTGGGTGGCTCAGTTGGTTAAGCACCCAACCTCGGCTGAGGCCATGATCTCTCCATTCCCGAGTTGAGCCCTGCGTTGGGCTCTGTGTTGATAGTTGGGAGCCTGGACTCTGTTTCAGATTCTGTGTCTCCCTCTCTCTCTCTGCCCCTACCCCACTTGCACTTTGTCTCTCTCTCCCAAAAATAAATACATATTAAAAAAAGAAAAAAATTTTTTAAATGGACTGCATCTGGCCTGCACCTTTTTAATATGTAAATGGTTTGTGAGAAAAGTTTAAATTGGCCAGAAGCAGCCTGTCTTTAAAAAAAATTCTAATTACACTTACATTTAAAATACATAATTATTATATAATGTAAATCAACAAATTGAATTTATATGTTTGGTTATAATGTTTCTTAAAGTGAATCACATCTGTCATTTATTAAAAGTGTACTCTCTGGAAATAAAAAGTGTACTAGAATTACATTCTCTGTGGGCTCCAGAGTAGCTTGCAAATCAAAGTCAGCTGATTTTGATAATGTGTTTAAGGCCCTTCATTGTATCAACCTGAATTAATAAAGCAAAATCAGTTTTTTTTTTTTTTTTTAAAGATTTTTTTTTAACGTTTATTTATTTTTTGATACAGAGAGAGACAGAGCATGAATGGGGGAGGGTCAGAGAGAGAGGGAGACACAGAGTCCGGAGCAGGCTCCAGGCTCTGAGCTGTCAGCACAGAGCCCGACGCGGGGCTGGAACTCACGGAGTGTGAGATCATGACCTGATCCGAAGTCGGACGCTCAACCGACTGAGCCACCCAGGCGCCCCGCAAAATCAGTATTTAAACATTAGGAATATAGGGCTTTAACCTTGTTTTGTAAATGAAATACCAATGTATTAAAAAGTTTCTCATTAGGGATAAATTTATAGTTTTCCCCATAATTTCAATTTTTTAAGAAATGAAAGGATACATACTAAGTATGTATGTCTTTCTTATGCTTATGTCATTAGCTAGTTTGAATTAACCTTTTTTTCCCTCCACACAACATGATTATTTTAATCTTGATCTGAGAATTTGATACTCCAGTAATCCTTGCTCATGTTCTAGGTGGAAACCTGCTAGTCTTAGTGGATCAGCATGCCGCCCATGAGCGTGTCCGTTTAGAGCAGCTGATTGTTGGTAAGGATCTGTTTGGAACTAGAAAATATGTGAAACTGCCCTGCACAGTTAGTATACTGAAAGAGTTTTTCTAACTGTGGCTGTCATGAGGAAAGATGAATTGTATGTTTAAAAAAAGTAATCTGAAGCCTTCTGGTTTGGCTTCTTGTTTAACTGAAAGAATATAGTGATTCACTTTACGGATTCGAATTTGGTGGTCTTACATGGTCAAAGACATATTTGCCATACATTTGTCATCAACCCTAAGGGTTGGGTACCTAAGGATTAGGCTACTTTATCGTGACATCCATCACAAAGATACGCCCCTCTGTGTGCCCATATGATCTTGGTATACCTTCTTCACAGTTCGTCAGGCAGAGACCACCACCAGCTCAGAAGGCCCAATATATTGTTTGTACTTTAAAATTTGTTTTGGAATAGGTGGTATGAGTTCAAGTCTGAAAGGTACAAAATGGAATATGATCAAGTCTCCTTTTTACCCTTGTTCCCCATCCCACTTAGTTTCTCTCCCCAGAGACAACCAATATCACTAATTTGTTATATGTTTCTCCAAAGCCAATATGTGTTTTTTGCTGTGCAGCGTTGGTGGTATAGTGGTGAGCATAGCTGCCTTCCAAAGCCAATACGTGCTTTTTAATCTTTGCTACGCTCTTTTCTTATCATGAGGCAGTGTTCTCCAAGTGGTAAAATCCCAGGAAAATCTTTACCCCTGTAGTCAAATAATGGAAAACTATGTCAAAGAGGTAGGTGAGGACCTAAGGAGATAGTTCATGGGCTAGAATGGCAATGATATTACTTCCATGTTCACTTTTCCGTATGAAATGAAGACCTAATTGTTGAGAAAGATATGGTAAAAGCAGTGTTAGAAAAACTGTCTATAGGCTTGAGACCATTCATTTGAGAATAGTACTGACAAATTCTCTTCAGAGACTGGGAAACCTTTCTGAAGGAATGGGAAACTGTCTTGAACCACAGGATTGTATAGTAAACCAATTTTATTTCTTAAGTAATCAACATTATTCACCCCATTATTAAAATCACATTTATTGACTATCTACAGGAACATTGCATTGTTCATTTGAATGTAAGACTGAAGTCTTAGACATCTTACTTTGGAAATACTGCTGAAATGAATAAATGGTCTGGATACTTACTCGTTTGACTATAATAATGGAAACTCAAAGCCTCAACCGGTTTGAACACACTGCTGAGCACAATAATAGTTAACATGGCTGTGCCTTCTCATGCTCTTCTTGAAGTCTAGAAGACTTCATTTCCTACTCTGAACCCATTCGTTTCTTTTCCAATAGATTCCTATGAGAAGCAACAGCCACAAGGCTCTGGTCGGAAGAAATTACTGTCTTCCATTGTAAGCCCTCCACTAGAGATAACAGTGACAGAAGAACAAAGCAGACTCTTACGGTTAGTACTACCATGAGGACATGATATCTATAGTATAAACTCTCACAGTAATTCTGCGCAGTACAAGCATACCTGTTGTTCCTTTTTTCAGATGAGACCCTGAGGCCAAGAGAGGTTACATGACTTGTTCAAGGTCATAACAACTCTTGAATGGTGTAGCAGGCTTTCAGATGCGGGTCTTCTGACTTCAAATGCTGTTCTTTCCACTATATCACAGCTGTTGAGTATAGGATAGAGTTTCCTTGATAATTTTTTCCAGCAGTTGGCTTAGAATCCTCTTACCATTTCTTGGAAAAGTCCGTGTTTATGCTGTGCTGTTTCTGAAAGCAAAGTTACTGCAGTAATTGCTTCCATTCTGCTTTGCCTCGGTGCATTCTAGATTCTTAGTTTTCATTACCATAATCATACTGGGAAGAAAGTAAAACACTGGGCCGCAAGGAAGGGGCAAATCATATGGTGAGTCATAAGATAGGACGTTTTCCCACTTTTGGGTGGCACAAATTATTGGAAATAAAGAATTGTCTCTGAATTCATGTCAGGTTTGGGAATATGCTACTGCCAATAAATCTTTTTCCCTGGGGCATGATGTGTAGTAGAGGCAGATCCATTTATTTACATCCAGTTAATCAGGACTTCTCAGTTCCTAGGGCTGTAAATTACCTCCCTGCTTTAATGCTGATTCAAAACATTCTCAGCCCTTCTATTTGTGCCAAACTCCTTGAAGTGCCAGCAGCGAGAAGTTAGCAGTTCCTCGGTGAAGAATAAAAACTTAGGAACAAGACTTAGAAACAAATTGATTCTCTTAATGGAAAAGAGAAAAAAAATGAAAGTTACTGTAATTCAAACAGGAAATTTGATAATAAAATCCTAAACAAATGTATGAGAAAAGCAGTACAATTTTTAAAATTTGTGGCATCTTGTGAGAAACCCTCCAGTGCTTGGGACTGGTGCTGAAATGCGAATGAAGTAATAGTTTTGTAATTGAGGCTCTCTCTTTAGGTGCTACCACAAAAATCTGGAAGATCTGGGCCTTGAAATTATATTTCCAGACAATAGTGATTCCCTGGTCCTTGTAGGAAAAGTACCACTCTGTTTTGTACAAAGAGAAGCCAATGAACTTCGAAGAGGAAGATCTCCTGTGACCAAGAGTATTGTGGAGGTAAGACTGCTTCAGATGTTGAGGAAATTGCTAACTGAGGGTAACCTCCTGTTTTCTTTAGAAATTCTGTGTTCATCTTTCATCCAACAAGTATCAATACCTGCTGTGTACCAGGTGCTAGAAATTAAAAGATGAATTAGCTCAAGGTGAAGAAGGACATCTAAATAATTACAAATACAATGAAATTTGGCCAGTTAGAGGGATGTTCAAAGTGCTATGAAAATACAAAATGATTACTATGCCCAGGGGGGTGGAGTTCAAGGAAACTGTCACAGAAAAGCTAATTTTTTCCTTGGGAAAAATCTGGTAGAACAGTAGGAGCCTGCCGAGTGCAGAAGAGAGAACGGCGTTCTAGACAGAACAACAGGTATCAGAGACTTGGAGCAGATCCTGTGTTTAGGGAACTACCAGTATATATGGCTCGAATTAAGATATATACGTAGTGGTGAGCTAGATGAGGCTAGATAGGTCATCAATACGAAATCATAAAGGAATTTAGCATATTCTGCTGAGTAGTTTTCATTTCACCCTCTACATTTGTGTTTTGGTAAACGTCTGGAAAACTGCTTTTGGGATACGACATTGGAGGTGTTGAAGAGAACTAGAACTTCTTTACTTATGTGTTTCGCTTTTTTTTTTTTAACAACAAACAGTTTATTTTGTCTTTGTTGCCTTTTCTTTGCTCCTTTCTGTTTTTCTATTAGAGTTTTCTTTATTTCTCCTTGTTTTCCTCTGCTAGTGTAGAAGTTACATATTCCATGGTCACCTGGATGGCTCAGTCGGTTAAGCATCCAACTTCGGCTTAGGTCATGATCTCATGGCTTTGTGAGTTCGAGCCCTGCATCGCGCTCTGTGCTGACAGCTCAGAGCCTGGAGCCTGCTTTGGATTCTGTGTCTCCCTCTCTCACTGCCCCTTCCCCACTCGTGCTCTGTCTCTGGCTCTCAAAAATGAATAAATGTTAAAAATTTTCTTTAAGTTGTTACATATTCCATTTGTATTACTTCAGATTAGCCTTGAATTTTAGCCTTAACAAAGTTTAAGGTAATTTGCTTCTCTATTCTCTTCCTAAACTGTACAAAAGCCTTACAACCCTTTATCTTCCAGCATTCCCCTCCCATCTTCCATGTTGTGGCTCAGTATTTTAACTTGACCTTTTTTTTTTTTTTTAATTGTTTTGTTTTAATGTTTATTTTTAAGAGAGAGAGAGAGACAGAGTGTGGGCAGGGGAGGGGCAGAGAGAGAGGGAGACACAGAATCCAAAGCAGGCTCCAGGCTCTGAGCTTCAGCACAGAGCCTAACGTGGGGCTCGAACTCACAGACCACGAGATCATGACCTGAACCTAAGTTGGACTGAGCCACCCAGGCACTCCAACTCGACCTGTTTTAATCTCCCTGGTAGTCATTAATTTTATAGAGTCAATGTTTATTTAGATTAACGAAAGTATTTACCAGTGTCTTTGTTCAGTGTTGCTCCTTGCATCCGATTATTCATTCTGTGTTGAGCTTTCTTTTTGCTGAAAGCTTTTAAATGTTCTTTTATTAAGAGTCCGTAAATGATAAACCATCTTTGAAAATGTCTTTATTTTGCCTTCACAATTGCATGATTGTTGAGCTAAGCAGGGAATTTCCACATTGTCAGTCATCCCTCAGTGTTTTGAGAACTTTGACGTTCTCTATGCCATTGAAGTCCATTGTCAATCTAGTTATCATTACTTTGTAGGTAATCTGATTTTCTCTCTGGTGGCTTTTAAGACTTTCTCTGTCTTTGGTGTTCTGCAGTTTCCCTATGATCTATCTTTGTTTTCATTTCCTTCTTCAGATTCATCATGCTTCTTCCACTTGGAAAATGTACAGTTATTGTCGCTTCAAGCACTGCTCTTCTGCCATTCTCTCTCATTTCCTAGAAATCCTGTCAGATGTCTACTGGACCTACCTTTTTAACTTCTCTGTCGTATTTCCCATTGTTTTACCCCTTCGTGATACATTATCTTCTAGTGAGTTGAATTCTCTCTTCACCTACTATTTAACCAGATGTTTACCTGATCCACTGAGCTTTTTATTTCCATGACTACATGTTTTACATTCAGAATGCTGGTTAGGTTTTTTTCTCATATCTGTCTGTTCTTTTTTCATGGTGTCCTATTTAATTCATTGTGGCTTCTACTCCTTATTCATCTCTAACTCTTTCTGTTTGGAGCACAGGTAAATCCACATGAAGTAAGTCTACAATTTTCCCAGAAGTCTGAGTTACTTTAGTCATATCTAAAAATAAAAATTAGAAGATAGATTTAGTAGATAAATTGTATGCTACATTGATATGGGAAATGTTTGAGGCAGGGAGCACAGTTGAGAAGCTATTGATTGCACTGGTTCAAATAGGAAAGGATGAGGACCTAAGTCAACAGCATTGGGAATTGAAAGGAGAGACATATTTGAAACATAAGTTGGAAAGTAGAATTAAGAGGACTTGGTGAACAATAATAGAAAGTATAAAAGGGATTAAAGGAGAAAAGATAAGATAGGATTCTGAAGGTTCTAGCATAGATGACTGGAAGGATGGTAATGCCATCAACAGAAAAAGGAAGTAGAGGAGGAGGGGTATACCTGCCTGGGGAGTTAGATTATGAGCCTGGGTTTAGTTGCATTGAATGTGCCATCACATGGGGATGTCTAGTGGATAGGCAGGCTTACACATCTGTGCTTGGGAGAGAAACCCGGGCTGTATGTATGTTTGAGGTAGTTAATAGTATATATATTTTTATAACATCAGAAGCTGGAGAAGAGCCTAGAGGAAGTGTGACTGCCTAGGAAGAATATGAAGAATAAAAAGAGAGGAGAGCAAAGGGTGGAGTTGGTGGCACACCAGCGTTCAGGGTGCATATATTTTGGCAGCGGTCTGGAAAGCTGCTGCTGAAAAGAAGAAACTGTAAAGGATGATTGAAAATATTTAGTCAGAGAGAGGAAGAAAATCAGGAAAAAGTAATATTACTAAAACCAATGAAAGTTTTAAGCAAGAAGGGAATGGTCAACAATAGCCATCAAGCCTAAAAAGTTGGATTTGGCTATCATGAGGACGGTGTTCCTTGGTGGCGTCTGCTCCTAGGGGTGGGGGCGGGGGCGCCCAACCAGGTTGCTATGGGTCAGGGAGGGAGTGGAGGGAGAAGAGGTAGAGCTAAGTAGCCTGCTCTTTCAAGAGTTTTCAGAAGAAGAGAGAGAAGGTGAGAGCTAAAGGTGGTCTGCAGTGTGGGGCAGGACATGGGGTAGAAGAAAGATTTTGGTGTGTTTTCAGATGGGAGAGACTTAAGCATGTCTGTAGGCTAAGGGTGAGAAGACATTTGAGAGAGAAAGGCAGTTAATAGTGCCAGTGCTTGGACCATCATGAGTTTGGCCCTTCCAGAATTGCTCTCTGATCAGACAGCCTTTGCTTTGCTTTCAGCGGTGCTCTTTTTCCCAACACAGCCTTTTTTCTCCAGGGCTCCTCCTCCAAACTGTCTTAAATCCAAAAGATAAAATCTGTTAGAATCTTTTATTGTAATTCAATCCCTAAGTATTTAACCAGAAAATTATAATAACAACTTTTCCCAAAGAGACTTCAAAGACTGCTGGTAAGGAGTTTACTTCAAATTGAAATACAGCTTATGGCTTCAGAAAATCTTGACTATGTTAAGTCACACTGCTCAGGAGAGATTTGTTAATTCTGGAAGAAGCTGGAACAGTTTTGGTATCTTGAAAAGGAGTAGCTACTTGGATCCTGACAGTTGAAAGATCACAAATATTTTCTATAAAGTTCTGTCCTTTAGCCTGATGAGTGCGCCTTTTTAATATTAAGTTATCTGGTATTAATTAAACCATTGAAATATGACATGAACAGAGATACGATCTTTCTCCCTTTCACCAGGCTTAAAAAATGATGTGTCACAAGTCCCAGATGACCAAGCACAAGAGAGAATGGCAAAGAGGTTAGGTTTGATCTCTGTCCACGCTAAGCTTTTTAATGGGTCAGGTATTCTGAAACATCTTTCTGTGTAGGTTTGTTTGGGAACGTATGCAGCTTTTAAAAAATATATGGTATCTACCACCCAGTGCTTGGAGCTGTACTCATTTGTAAGCATGGTGGACTAGGGTGTCTTTGAGGAAAGGGGAGAATTTTCTGAGTCTGGTTTAACAAGAAGATCTACCATTTTGTAATCTTAGGAAGGTGATTTATACATAGCCAATTCTAGGAGTAAAAAAATCTTGGGTTTTCTTATAAAGAAATTATTAAATGTGCTGTATCTCAAAACAGTTTTTTTTAGCTCCAGAGGTTAAACAAATTGGTAGCATGAAAAATAGCGTCTGCTTTAAATTTCTCTGAAGTCCTTTTGTAAATATTAACATCTGCAGGGATAACTATTGAAAAGGCTACTTGAGGGACAGAAATATATTAGTGAGGAGAAACTCAACAAAATGCCCCCCAAAATAAGCTTTTCGACCCCGAATGGAATTGTCAAAAAAAAAAAAATGCTGTGGGAACTAAAGTGACTACTTATGTTTACTATATATCTAAGCGAATGTCCCACTCAGTGCTCCATTGTGTTGATGATCGTTGTGTATTTATTCCGTTTGTGTGTGGCATTACACTTGCTCTGGCTAAGATCGTAAATACACGCAGCCTCTTAGTGAGAAGCCTCCCTGAGAGTTAGACTCTGGAATCATCAAAGCTGCTCTCAGCAGTTACATAACTTCATGAGTTATGAGCTGTCTCTGGAGGAAGCTTCAGTAGCTAAATATATTCTCTCTTCAGTAGGAGTTCTATTAAATTGTCTTGGTATTTCATATTCAGAGTGCCTCACAACAAATAAATTATTTGCACCTAAGTGCTATATTGCTGGAACTCTCTCCTTTATGAGGTGTATTTTTTTTTAATATTCCTTTATTTATTTTGAGAGAAAGAGAGAGAGAGAGAGAAGAAGAAGAAGAAGAAGGAGGAGGAGGAGGAGGGGCTGAGAGAGAGGGGGAGAGAGAGAATCCCAAGCAGGCTCCATGCTGTCAGCTCTGAGCCCGACACAGGGCTCAATCCCACCACCACAAGATCATGACCCGAGCCGAAATCAAGAGTCAGACACTCAACTGACTGAGCCACCCAGGCGCCCCAGGAAGTGTATTTTTAAACTATAAAAGAAGAATTACAACAATGGATTAATGCCTGTTTTCCTTTCTGCTTTGTAGGAATTTATTCGAGAACAAGTAGAGGTAAGCCTCTTATTTTGGGGTTTCACACAGAGGCACCACACACAAAAGGCTCTATTGTCGCATTTCCTTTTCCCTTCATTTTCTTAATGAAGAATGTGTTTATGCATTAGCTACTCCAGACCACAGGAGGCATCCAAGGGACTTTGCCACTGACTGTCCAGAAGGTGTTGGCATCCCAAGCTTGCCACGGTAAGACTCAGCACACCAGATAATGAGTGCTTCTGTATGCTAAGCCCCGGCAGGAGTACAGAAGTTATGAAAGAGATAGAAGGCACATTTACTACTCACTTCTTGGAGGGTACAGTTTATTATTTATTTTTTAAAGTTTATTTATTTTGAGAGAGAGAGAGAGAGAGCATGAGCTGTCAGTGTGGAGCCCAACATGGGGCTCAGTCTCACAAACCGTGAGATCAGGACCTGATCCAAAATCAAGAGTCAGACGCTTGACTGACTGAGCCACCCAGGTGCCCCATGGAGGGTACGGTTTAGATCAAGAAACTGAATACACGAAGAGTGAACACTAAAAAATTGCTTTTACAAAGCAAAACACCAACACATACATTTGACCATAATTCAGACTGACACGGATGAGTGGAGCGGTAACTCATAGAGGAGATGCATTGTAAGTCAAGCCTTGAACAAACTGAGGGACATGGATTCATAGGATGGAAGAGAAGGTTTGCCACAAGGGGTAGAAATAGCCTATGCACAGATCGAAAGGCAGAAAGAAATTAGTTATATGAGGAGCAGCAAAGGATACCAAGAAATTAGGCTGGTAAGAAAGAATAGAAGCCTACAACAAAAATTTATAATTATTGTATAATTATTTGTTTCATGTTTGTCTCGCCTGTTGGACCCATTGGATCATAAGCCCCCTAAAGGCAGAGACCATCTGTCTCATTCACTGCCTGACATAGCTCCTGCTGCACAAAGTACATACTTACAAATATTTGGTGACCGAGTGAATTAATGTATCAATGTCTGCATAAAGGCAGGAAGATTATTATGGAAATAGAAAAAAGCAAATAAAATGGACATTGTGGGAAAAACAAGTAGAGATCTTTGTGATAGACTGGCTAAAAGATGATCTTGATTTTACAATCTGTAAGAAGTAAGCAAAATGTTGCCCTTGTCTCTTTGAGAAAAACTCTGAAAGCAGAATCCCAACAAGTGAAGGAATGCCTCCCCTAGGGATTAGAAAGACCATGATTCCATAAGGAAGAGCTGAGACACAGGTGCATCATGAACCCTTAGTTTCATCCACGTGTCGATAAGTGCCAATTTCAAGCAGTATTGGTCACATGAAAGAAGCCTAAGACACATTTTACTTTTCCCAGATATCTGGCGCTGGCCCAGGGTCAGCACTGTTTTCCTACTATACACACCATAACCTTGTTTCTGTCTTTCGTGTAGGGGCCATCAAGTTTAATGATGGCCTGAGCCCGGAGGAGAGCTATCGCCTTATTGAAGCCCTGTCGTGGTGCCAGCTGCCATTCCAGTGTGCTCACGGGAGACCTTCTATGCTGCCGCTGGCTGACATAGACCACTTGGAGCAGGAAAAGCAGGTACAGTAATGACTAACAGGAGAAGAGGAGCAAGGTTTATCTTCTCTTTCTTCTCCCGCTCCTATCAGCCAAATGTAGCCTGTCTTAATCCTTTCCAAAATACCCGAGTTTTGAAAAGTATGCATTGAAAGTTTATTTATATAAAATCCCACCACTTCATCTTCTAGCTCAAATTCACCATGGAGCTCAGGCTGCACTGTCAGATTACACACGTGATGCCTTTGTATTTTTTAAGCTTAACACATGTACGGACTGATGTATCCTGGACATCTGTTGCCTACTAGCTCTAGGTTTGATAGGATGTAGAAGGTCTCTCTGGGGCTACAGAAAGTTGGTAGAAACACAGCAAATTTACTGCTAACAAATACAACCTGAACAGCCAGTTTCTTGATGGTGCCTTTGCTGGAAATGGTAGCCATTTCTAAGGATCTCTAGAGTTATGATTTGGGGATCATCCGGCAGGAAACCAAGCTTAGGAGATTTTCACATTATGGTTTGGCCTTGATTACTCAGCAGTCCAGGAACAATGATGTGGATAATGCAATAAAGACACAGAGTGGTTTAAATTAAAGACATTTTCTGTTCTTGTTATAATCTTAAATGAAACAGAACACAAAAGCATAATAGGAATGTCCATGTTGCTGCTTTCCAAAATCTTTTCTTTTGCTTGCCTTTCCTTGTAAGGGCTATAAAGTCTTTACTTGCATGGAGTTTTCTGATGCATCCAATAGGCTTTACTCCGTTAAAATCTTACTGTTTCATAGGACAATGAAAACAAACTTTTGTCCTCATTCCTGAAGAGATGGGAGTCTAGACTTAAAGTTGGCAGTCCCGCTTATCCTAAGGAAATCTCTAATCTTTTCTGAATCCAGAAATTAGAAATCCGAACAGATTGGAATAGCCGTAATTAGGAAATTTTTATTTGGTACTTGGCTTTTCAAGCTGCATATGGGAGTTATTCTCTTTCTTCCCACAGATTAAACCCAATCTTGCTAAACTTCGCAAAATGGCCCAGGCCTGGCATCTCTTTGGAAAAGCGGAAAGATGTGAAACAGGGCAAAGCCAGAGGGCATCCATGCCTCCTTGTGAGCCACCATGAGAACAGAATTACTGATCTGTAAGGAGCCAAAGGGATGCTAACTGCCTCTGAGCAGATAGCATGGGCTGCAGGTACCAGCAGAGTCTGAGGCCACCAGTGTCTCCAAGCAACGTGATCAATCAGTCTTGAGCAGATGATCCCTCCAAGCTAAAGACAGTTCATTCATCTGCAGCTGTGGACTCAGGAGGTTGCCCTATGATATCTACTTTTTTTTAACTTATTTAGAGATAAAATTTAATGACTAATTGATTCATTTGTGGGTTTGATTTTGTTTTGTTTTGTTTTGGTGGGGGGAGGTGGGAGGAGGGGTTGCTTGGTTTTGGCTTTGCAATTTTTTCCAGCCTCATAGTTTGCATTGATGTAATTTACCTATGCTGAACTCCCTGGGATCCATTCTGCCTTCCTAAACAGCCCATAGCCCCGCTCCATTGGTCTCCTCCTTCCCCCCGTCTTCTTGATCTCTCACTGCTGCTGCTGTAATTTACATTCTAAATCTCAGACTTAAAGAGTTCTCTACACTCAATAAAAAATGTCCCCTGTAGTCTTCCATCAGGCCTATAGTTAGATTATTTTAGGGATTAAAAAACTATTGATAAAAGAGAAACAAGGACAGGGGCACTTGGGTGGCTCAGCCAGTTAAGCGTCCAACTTCGGCTCAGGTCATGATCTCTCAGTTCGTGAATTCGAGCCCCGAGTCGGGCTCTGTGCTGACAGCTCAGAGCCTGGAGCCTGCTTCGGATTCTGTGTCTCCCTCTCTCTCTGCCCCTCCCCTGCTCACACTCTGTCTCTGTCTTGCAAAAATAAATAAAACATTAAAAAAAAAGAGAGAGGGAGAGAAACAAAGACAAGGATAGAATAGAGACAATTAAACTCCTGTCCTGGTTGGTTGTCTTCTTTCCCCTGCAAGATCTCATTCAGCATCTGATATTGTTCATACTCCAACTGGGAAAATGGTGAAAGTACTAGGACTTGTAAAACTATGATTTTTTTGGTACTTTAAAAGTGTCTCTTTATGTGAGAGCAAGTTTCATATCAAAATGCAGAATTTATTCTTTCAACCTAACCAGACCTGTTCTCTACAGTTTTCCAGGAGACAACAGTTCTTTTGATCCCTTTCAAATTATATCTTAGTTTTATTACAGTATGCCTATCTAATGGCCTCATAATTTCATTTGGGACCAGGACTGATCTTTGTGGCAAATGCTTGTTATGCCATCCTTAATCTGTATTTCCTCTACCTTTTTAGAATGTTTGATTTCTGGTTAATAAGACTCAATAGACTAAAGGTTTATAGAAAGACAAAAAGAAAAGCAAAAAACCCCAGCTGGTAATGTTTATTGCAACTGGGATCCCATACAATGAGAAAGACGTTGCAGTGAGAATTTCCACTTTTGTATTTTGCAGCCTGCTGAAACTGGCCTTTGTATCATCAACGGAATGATTTTTCTCATTTTTTAATACAGGAAACACATTTGTACTCATGGAAGAAAACTTTGTTTGCCAGCAGCCCTGCAGTGAATCTTACAGGAGCAATGAAGTATTGCATTCATTAGTGTGTGTCTCAGAGAAGGTTCAGGAAAAGCCTTCACTGGTTTTCAAGGGGATCCTTGTAGAATTACGTAATTGGAACTCTGAAGAATAGGCACCACTGTCTAAAAATGGCCTTTATTCTTCTTAATACATATAAGCGGTTTCATAGACTGGGAGACATGACCTTCAAAAGGAGGGTGTTTTCAGGGGATTTGCAAGGCTGTCAGGGTCTCTGCCTCCAGGCCCAGTGGGGTGTTGTGGCCTCTGGACCTCTGCCTCCACTCTCCAGAGCTATATGGAGGCCAGCTGTCCTGGGAGTTTAAAATATTTTTCAGGTTAGACCAATTTGTGGGATTAAAAAAAGTGTTATGATACTTCTTATATTAGGATGAGGTGCAGTTTCAAAATGTTTTGCTACAATCTCAGACCACCGTTTTTTTGAGAATAGCAGAGATTAGAAAAAGTTCTCCATAAATAATGTAATAATCTTCCTGGCTAGCCTGACTCAAGCAATGAAGAGATGATTATCCTTTTTCATAATTTATAAACCCAGTTGCATGCATCAACATAAAACCAACCTATTAGCCAAAAATATCTAACATTACTTTTGTTGCCTGTTTGGATTTTGTTTTGTTCTGTTTGTTTTTAACTTTACTTGCCATAGAGTAAAAACAGACTTAATTTTCTAACACATGATAGTAGTCATTAACACCTTTGTGGTGCTTTAAGGTTTACAACATGATTTTTGCATGTCTTATTTGAATTTTCTTGGCAACCCACCAGATAAGATGGTGTTAGGCTCCCCAGTTTACAAAGGCTGAAATATATTAAGTGATTTGTCTAAGATCACACAGGTACTAAGTGGCAGACTAATGGTAAACAAGTTTTCTGGCTCCAGTCAAGAGAATGAATGTTACCATTTACTAAGGGCCTACTATATATACCCAATGTTTTGTGTACATTATTACTAGCCTTACAGCAGTTCTGTTAGCAAGCTAATGTCTCTTTTTTTTTTTAAGTTTTATTTATTTATTTGAGAGAGTGAGCCAGCGAGAGCGTCAGTAGGGGAGGGACAGAGAGAGAGGGAGAAAGAGAACCCCAAGCAGGCTGTGTCCAGTCAGCAGAGTGGGGCATGAACTCACGAACCGAACTGTGAGATCATGACCTGAGCCCAAACCAAGAGTCAGACGCTTAACTGACTGAGCCACCCAGGCGCCCTGCCGATGTCTCTTTAACAGTGAGACTGCTAAGCCTCAGAGATGTTACCCCATTTGCTAAAAGAGCCAGAATTCAGACCCAGATCTGGGTGGCTTCACGTTGCACACTCCTTCCCATTGTTACCCTGTGCTTGCCATATATTTTTAATTTATTAGGGACTTACCAGTTTGTAAACTTAGTGGTTCAACTTTATTAGATTCTGGTTAGTGGAGACTTCACCAACTTCACTAACTTCAGAGTAAAAAAAAAAGATACGATGTGCGATGAAGCCATTCTAGAGAGTGCCTTTTTGGGGAATGTTCATCACAATTATATTTGAAATAAGGGTGCATGTCTTTAAGAAGCTTAGCTTTAGTCAGGACAAGGAAACTGATGATGGAATGTGGTAACTTCCTCTAGTTTAGAGGTCACTGAGTTATAGCTATGTCGTTTTTACTGGGATACGAGGAGATGACAGTTCTGTCAGAAATAAAATCTATAGATGATAATAGGGGCTAGACTCAGAAAAGCTTAAAAGCAAAGCTTAGAGTGTAGGCTAGAAGGGAGGGAAGAGACAGGGGAGAGGGCTAGGGAAAGGTCCAGAACCTAGCTGGTGATCTGGAACCCCATGAGCAGCTGAGAATGGAGAGGTTCAAGCAATCACACATCAGAGTGAGGCAAAGAAAAGGTCAGACACAAATGAACAGATGGGATCTGAACCTAACAGTGGAAAAAAACAAGGCGGCCAACACAGGGGCAGAGCAGGAGGGGGCCCAAGACCAAGTTCTAGAGATGTGTAGGGGCCTGAGGAGCCATGCCAAGCGAGAACAGATGCAGTGGTCAGCTCCTAGAGAGCAAGGACAACTGTGCTTGGATGAAGCTTTAAGTGGGAGCCAGTGGTAGCAAGTCCAAATGAAGGGAAGAGCAGTTTCTGGCACAAAGAGTCAGACTCGTTCTACCTGTTTTCCATCTGAAGTGCCACCAGGTTCCATCAGAACCTTTACGAAAGCAGGCTACCAAGGAGAACTGACTGCTGCGTTTGCTGTTACCTGTCCTGCCTTTTCACACTTTCTCAACTGAAGTTGCTTATCAGCACTGAGATAGCAACAAGGTGGACTCAGAAAAGAAGGACGTCTGGGAAACCAAAAATCTAGATAATCTCACCAAACAAACCCTTGCTTCTCTTTCTCCATTTATTCATCACTCAGTAACTCCATGTATGTGTCCCTTCTAAATGTATCAGAAGTTGCAGGCATATAAAGAAAAAAAGAGGCTATCCTATGGCTTAGGATCTTTCAGACCCTTGGGTCATTGTCATCCTGTGCCCATTTGTCAGCACCCTGTGCTTTGAAACATAAAGTTCAGGCAACCTGATCAAAGTCTGGAGGATCCAAGCGTCTTACGTACCTGAATCTATGGAGCTTACTGGAGCCCGTAAGCTAGCGTGCCCCAGGTAGCAATCTGAAGAAGCTAATTTGGCCTGACCTTACCCTCACAACTTGCCTAACAACTTGTTCTTATTTACCACAAAAGTAAGGCATATGCAGTGGTGGTTGCCACCCACCCCTACCCTGGCCAAAAAAAAAAAAAAAAAAAGATGGTTTGGAGTTGGAGTTAGCTACTGCTATATTAGTGTATCGTTATTATTCAAGGTATTTTATCACCTCTCTTTTATAGTAAACTGCAGAGTTTTGCATAGAAGTTACGAATTTTAGGAATCTTGTCAAGTTTTTAAGCAGCTTCCTTCTTCTCTAGGCAGGTCTTAATTCTAAATGTAACATGCCTGAAAAAACACTACTGAAAGTCTCCTCTTCAGCTTGGTATTTAATATAAACATCAAGCAATCACTGTTGCCAGTGTGGTTAGGCTCAAAGGCTGCCCTCCATTGTGTGAGTGTTGTGCAGAAGACTGAAAGCTTAGACTATAAGCTCTTTATTAATAATAATTGCTTAGCCATTGCACAATAACCTGGAACAGCTGTTTGGTGAATGAAAGAATAATTCAAAGCAAAGTAGGCCAGATAGAAAACACTTCCAAACCACATTTCAGAATAGCTCCTTTGTGTCAACTAGGTGCATGTCTGCAGAGGGAGTTTTTGCGAGGACAGGTGGATAGTATGGGGCCTTTACAATAATTACGTCACCATCTGGTACCATATAGCAAAAACAGTTCTGATGTCCTGAGTTCCACATGTTATAGAATCACGTAGCCCGATGATGGAGCCACAGGACTGGCGGCCTTCGTTAACCCAGAGACTGAGCCAACAGATTGCCTTGAGAAATGGTTGTGAAGCACATCTGTGAAACGTACGATCCTACCCATACCCGCATTTATTTCTTTGAGGTATCACTTTACACTTAAGTTTTCCTTGGTGGAGTGTTTTTCAGAGACTTCTGAGGCTAAATTAGGAATTTCTGTTCCTGATTTGAGTTCCAAGAATTGTGCCTCTCCTGCCCTCCGCCTAAATTGGAAGATATAAACCGTGGGAAAAGTGTCTTTACAAACTGTATTGAGTAAGTTATCTAACTTGGTTTATTTGGCGTATTCAGGAGGACTTTCACATCCATGGAATCCTCTTTCTATTAATTCTTTTCAAGCTACAGCTACAAGTTTTTGTCCTTAGCTTCCGGGTCCTGCTGGCAAAGGCAGACAGACACAAAGGCCGAGAGGTAGGAAGTTGACATGGGGCTTGTCTCTCCCTGTTCAGATAAGGTTCTCCCCTTTCCAATATTTACTCCTCCTCCAGTCAAAGAGAGGAGAGAGAGAAATAGAAAAATGAGGCATATAAATAGCTTTGTGGGACTTGCTTAATTGAGGTCCTAAAGAGCCCGAAGAGCATGCATTGGTGCAGTTCTTCTGTCCCAGGCACTTTAAAAGTTGACCAAAACTACCCTTGGAACCTTCATCCATCTCACTTATGCCTGGGAAGAATGTGGGTGCTAATTTTAGACCCAGAGACTAGGACGCACAAAGGACAAGTATCATAAAGCATTTTTAGACCAGAAACAGATTTAAGTTCCTTGACTCACTCCTTTTACTCCAGACCACACAGTTGTATGTACCCAAGTGGATTGCTGTTAGAATTGGTGCCTTCAGAGGAGACAATTGCTCGTAATTGGTAGCTATAAGCCACTTCACTGAGAAAGCGCGGGGTCTTAGATGCTTTAAGGAAAAGAACTGACAGACTGAGGCCTGAGTGAGTCAGCCTCTTCTGAGTCAGAGCTTTTAGGCCGGTCTTTCAGACTAAACCTCTTCAATCTTGTTTTCTCCCTCTTTCAGGGAAGACAAGAGCCCTAAGGCAAAGATCTATCTCAAGTTGATGCAGAGGCCTTCCCCTCATAACCTACCTCTGGCCAGTGTTTACCGAAGTGTGGTTATCAAATCACCTGTTCAGATCCTTAGGGTGCTTGTTAAACATGCAGACTCCTGGTGCTCCCTCCCTCCACCCCACAGACAGTGCCGCAGGAGACAGGAAGCTGGCCTGGGACCAGCATCTCGGGGGGTTCCGCGGTATGCTCAAGTCTGCCCGGGACCTCTGCTCTGGGCCAGTGGTTCCCAAACATGGCGGATCATCTGGATTACCTGGGGAGACTTTCTGAAAAGGTAAGTACTAAAGTAGAACACATAAAAAATGGAAATAATATATGAACCTACTAAAAATTAGAAGATATCCTTCAGCTTGCCACTGTTTGGTAGTATTCTTCCAGACTTTTATCCTATTGCATGTACATATTGTTTTGTTTTAATGAAGTAAAAGGTCATATTATGCATACTGCTCGGCAGCTTGACTTTTCCCCAGCTTGTCTTTAATTAACAACATTAAATGGACTTCCTTCCGAATCTGTCCCATTCTTTTAACACAAGGCTCACGGATCAAATGCCTCTAGGGGTCAGGCAGATAACATGAGTTACACGGACCGGGGAGGAACTGCAGAAAAGGAGGTTTTCCATTTAATGGAGTCAGAAGCTGCTCAAGTGTAGCCAACTGCTGCCATTTGGGAACGTGGGCGCAAAATTGCCAAAGCTGCGGAGTTTCCAAGAGAAGCAAGAAATCTGAATTTTAGTATGTGATCTTCACATTTTTATTATTCTACTTTATTTTCACATTTTTATTATTTTAAAAAAATTTTTTTAACATTTATTTATTGTTGAGAGACAGAGACAGAGTATGAGCAAGGGAGGGGCAGAGAGAGAGAGGGAAACACAAAATCTGAAGCAGGTTCCAGGCTCTGAGCTGTCAGCACAGAGCCTGATGTGGGGCTCAAAGTCACCAATGGCGAGATCGTGCCCTGAGCCTAAGTTGGCCGCTTAACCGACTGAGCCACCCAGGAGCCCCTATTTTCACATTTTTAATTATTGGTAACTAATTCAAATTAAATACAGGGTGAGCCAGCGAAAATGTCCTTAACCCAAACACGGCCCTTAAGCCACTCTTTTGAAACTTCTACTGCAGTGTATACATAATGTTCCACAGTATGTCATGTTTAAAAACCTTCCTTGTTTTTAATTAACAGAATACAAAATGCTATTGCTGGACACTTAGGCTGTGACATTACAGCTGCTACAGTGATAAGTATTCTTCTCTATATCTCCATGTGCTTGTACAAATAATTTGAGAAATGCACGTTCAGAATTGCTCTCGAAAGGTACCAGCGTACAATCCTATTAACAGTACACGAGAGGGTCCTTTTCTGGGAAGCTTTAAGCGGATTCCCAGGTGCCATCCCGGAGATCAGATGTAGTAGGTCTGGGATAGAGCCCAAGATGGTACATTTTCTTAAGCTCCCCGATGATTCGGAGAGGTTTTGGAGCCACTCTCTTCGATTACTAACAAGTTGTTTGGGACCACTGCCAGTGAATTAGTAAGGAAACTGTAAATACTTTCATTTGCATTTCTGTCTTAGCCGGTTCCCTCTAATTACAGCCCTCTATCAAAGCACAAAAAGGGCTCTGCTGCTGCTGCTGTTTCAGACAGTTCAGAGCAGAACAATAAATAAACCAACTCAGGAATCTTCAAGCAGCTTTTATTGGCACAGCCCAGGAAAAGGTGTGGTAGCCATTTCTGGGCAAAAACCTATATCCCATCAAGGTCTTCAGTGTTATGTTTAACGCCCCACTGAACCAGAAAGTTTAAGTTCCTAAAACAGACTCCCCAGGTCTCTAAGAGGTTCCAAAGAACAAATTTTTACAGTAAACTGTGCCCAGCGTGGGAACAGAGCTCATAACCCCAGCATCAAGAGTCGCACGCTCTACCGACGGCCAGCCAGGCGCCCCAAGAGGCTACAAAATTAATAGGTCAAGGCCCGCTGCTGCTGTTAAGATCAGAAGGGCAAGAAGACAGACCTGAATGTGTGTCCTTGTTATGGGATGCCTAAAAAGGCAGGAAACGGTATTAAGTTTTTTAGGTTGGCTCCAGTTCACTCCCCATTCCAAGGACTTGATTTTCAGCAGTCGCACTGAAGTCCCTCTCCATTCCATATCTGGCTAAGCAGCTTCTGCTTAGAATGAATGGTGGTCATAGGACATGATCATCAGGATGGTAGAGTTCACTCATCAAGCGGTAGATGTAGGAAGGCGCATTCCCACCAATGTTGGAGATAAAGAGGGTAATGAGCTCTGGGGGGACGTAGTCAAACACGGGGCAGTGAACGCTGACCTTCTCCAGAATGTCCCCTGAAAGGCAATCAATCACACATGCCAAAGATAAAACTGAGGATCCTGCTCTAATAACCAGGTAGCATATAGATTCTAGGCTCAATAATGCAGGCATACTCGCTACCCCTCGGGAAGCTGCAGCAGAGTGCAAACCAGAAGAGAGGACTTCAGACCATACCACTCCCTGCTTAAAACTCTCCAATGCCTTTGCATAGCCCTTAGAACAGAATTCCAGCTTAGGATAGCAGCCCTCAAGATCTAGCCCTTCCCCGCTGCACTACACTAATTATAATTCATCCCACTCTCCCTCGTGCTCGTTCCTCTCCAGCCATAATGGCCATCTGGTTCCAACTGGCTAAGCAGGGACCTAACTCAGGCCCTTTGCACCAATGCCTGGAAGACTCTTTCCTTGATCTTCACACGGTGGGGTCTATTCATTCTGGACTCAGCTGAAATGTCCCCTCATTAAGACCCTCCCCAAACTAACATAGTCTCCAACCACCTTCCAATCACATCATCCTTCTTTGTTCTCTTCCCAAAACATCTCATGACCTGACATTTTCTTGTCTATCTTCTGCAACAGAACGTAAGCTCTGTGGGAGCAGGACCTATTTGTTGTTCATTTTTACATCCCTAGTTGCTAGCGTAGTGCTGGATACATAGTGGATACATACATAAAATAATTCTTGAAAGAACGAATGTGTGAATAAATGAAGTTATTCAACTTCTAAGAAGAACTGTAGCCCAAGCATTTGCTTTGCTCTCAGATGGTGTTTAAGGCCATGTGATGTTGATGAGGTGGCAGGCTCACTGACCACAGCTGCTACATTCAGAAGTCACAGAAAAGGACCCCAACGCACAAAGATTACAGGCAAGTTTTATAGTAGGAACATTTTGGAGCCTACTTCCTTTGCCATTCACGTCACCAAAATGACTCCCTACAGCAACTGAAAAACAAGGCTATTTTCCCATTCGGTTGTTGCCTCTGTCAAGCAATGTGCAAAGCCAAACTCAGTCAATGCTGGGTGATCCAACCCACCATGACCCCAATACTCCGTTGAATATATTAGTCCCAGAACAAAATGATCAGGTCCCCATGCACTCTAAGACACTAAAGAGAAGTCTCCACAAGAAGTATGATAAAAAAAACACAACCTGGCAGCATTCACCCCTGACTGTCTACCAAAACAAAAGCAAAAGGACCCAAACACACATGTGCGCGCGTACACACACACACACACACACACACACACACACCCTTCTGTACCTTCTGTGAAAGGCAGAACTTCTTCAGGGGCCACAAACTTGTGAAATGAATCTTCTTCATTGGGGAACTAGATAAGGAAAAGAAAAAAAAAAAAAAGAGTGAGACAGACCTAGCAAATTCCACTTCTAGGTACATACCCAAGGGAAATAAAAATCTTATGTCCACAAAGAAGCTTGCACACAAATGCTTCCAGGACCATTATTCACTAAAACCAAAGGCTGAACAACCCAACTACCCAAGGGGGTGAATGGATAAATAAACTGTGGTATATCCATGCAAGAGAGTATCATTCAGCCACAGAAAGAAACAAAGAGCTGTGCTATAGCTAGGAACCTTGAAAACATCATGCGAAGTGAAAGATGTCAAAAACAAAAGGCACACATTGTATGATTTCTTTTATATGAAATATCCAAAACAGGCAAAGCCACAGAGACAGAAAACAGATTAGTGATTCCTAGGAGATGGGGAGAGGAGGCAATAGGGAGTGATTATGTAACGGGTACAGAGTGTTTTGCCGGGATGATGAAGGTCTGGAACCAGAGAGTGGTAGTTGCACAATGTTGTGAATGTAGTAAGTGCCCCTGAACTGTACATTTAAAACTGGCTAATTGTATGTTATGTGAAATTCACCTCAATTTAAAAAAGAGACCTACAAATAGCTTCTATTGCTAATGAAATAACTCTTCATTTTGTAATACTGTTTGTATTCAAGCTACAGAGGAACGTCCCTCCAACTATGACAAATAAAACCGATTCTATGTTCCTAGTTTCAACTTGTTTGGCATTTTCAGAAATGGTCAGGGTGATGGGGAATGGTGGCAGTGGAAACAAAGGGCCTTCCCCAACTATGTACTACCCTGACCTTACAATTTTGACTTTTCAAAGCTGGTAAGATAATTATACTATCAATTTTTGGGGGGCGCCTGGGGGACTCAGTCGGTTGAGTGTCCGATTCTTGATTTCAGCTCAGGTCACGATCTCACAGTTCATGAGTTTGAGCCCCACATCTGGCTCTGCACTTTCAGCCTGGGATTCTCTCTCCCTCTCTCTCTGCCCCTCCCCTGCTCGCACACGTGCTCTCTCTCTCTCAAAATAAATGAACATTAAAAAAAAAGGAATTAAAAAAAAAACTATCAATTTTTTTCCTGGTTCAAGACTTTTGTGGCTTTTTCCAGCCTCTACTGGGTCTAATCCATTTAGTAAACACAGATAAAGAGAAGCCCCAGAGTGAGCAGGTTGAAGGCCTGGAGATCAAGCCTACACTTTGGCTTCCTTCTTTCTGTTGGCTACAGACAGACAGACGTACCTGTGGGGAAAGCTTGAACATGGGAGCACAAACGATGAGCGGGGTGGAATGGTGTTTTGCTGCCAGTGCTAGAGTGTGAGTTCCTGTCACAGCTCTCAGGGCACCATTGGCCAGGATGGTCTTTGTGCCAATGATCACCTTTGGAACAGGAAGCAAAATGTGAGTCATTCTAGAGATACAACCTTAAATAGGCCATTGGGCACAATAGGCTGAATGCCCAGGCCTCCCTCTTGACATCGTGAGGGTCACACAGCCGTAAAGGAAAAGGGATTCTAGACCAAGGACCATGAGTTCTAGCTCAAAAGTGGCTTCCCAAAGAATGAATATAGTCTGTGACCGGAAGCTGTACCACCTCCTGCTCTTAGCCCTGTCTTCTAGGATCTCTATGTCACAGCTCCTGAGAAGCCAGAAGCCTTTCTATTCATCATCCACCACTGCCAAGCTCTCTGCTCAGAAAGCAGGGACCCTCTACCCAATCCCTAGCAGTGCCATGCTTAGCTTAGCCCTATTTCATTCTCTTCAATGCTTTCACCAAAAAGAAACTATTCTGAGGTGCCCGGCTGGCTCAGTTGTAGAGCATGTAGATCATGACTCTTGATTTTGGGGTTGTGAGTTCAAGCCCCACACTGGGTGTAGAGATTGCTTTAAAAAATAAAATCTTTTGGGACTCCTGGGTGGCTCAGTCGGTTGAGCGTCCGACTTCAGCTCAGGTCATAATCTCACAGCCCAAGAGTTCAAGCCCTGCGTCGGGCTCTGTGCTGACAGCTCAGAGCCTGGAGCCTGCCTAAGATTCTGTGTCTCCCTCTCTCTCTCTCTGCCCCACCCCTGCTCATGCTCTGTCTCTGTCTCAAAAATAAATAAAAACATTAAAAAAAAATTAAAATAAATAAAATCTTTAAAACAAAGACAACAAAAAGAAGCTACTCTAAGTGAGGAACAATGATACAGATAGAAGAAAAAGAAATTCAGTTAATATATTAAAAAGGCCCAAATATGTACTTTCAAAAGGTGTTAGAAACTTTCTTTCCTCATAGATATTATAGGAGGGAGGGGGGAAAAATCAGTATTTTAGAAGTACAGTCTTCATGAATTTAATATAAGTCCAAATATACCCACCTTGTTGACTCTTGACATAACAGCAAAAATGGCGGCATCAGTCATGACAGTTGTCTCAATACCTGCTTTGGACAAATTGACTGCCATTTCGTGACCCTGCAATAGGACAGAAAGGCTGACATTATGAGAGAGAGTGAGAGAGAGTGGAAGGCATCTCCAATGGAACTGGATCTGGAGAATTCTGTGATACTGAGCACAGCCGACACACAACTGCCTCTAGATAACTCCTTTTTCTGCCCGTGGTCGGTATTCTGTGGTACATTGCAGGGAAGCCCAGGAGAAGCTAATAAATGTTGAATTCTCCACAGGAGCATTAGAGCAGCCACAAAACTGGAAATACTGCTCGCGTGTATAATTGGGCAGAGCTGACAGGATAGGTCCTGGCTCGTTCCTTTACAACATCCTGCATCCTTACATAGTTCCTTCTGAAAGACCTATTATTTACGTAGGGATGGAGTGCGGTCAGGCCAAGCATCAGTCATCCCCAAGGTAATTTACCCTATTTTGATTCCCAAAAGAACCAATATATTTCTTTTCTTGAACCCAGAATTTCACCTAAGCCTCCCAAACCAATGTTGAAGAGTGTTGACAGGATGAACAACTTGAAAATTCCCTTAATGTTTTATTTTACTTTATCTTCTCAACGTCTTGCTTATCAATTCAAAGATAGCACAGAGCCCATCTATCACTTCTTGATTCCCTCCTCAGTTTTCATTTTTCTTAGCAACTCCAGAAGCCCCCCCCTCCCCCCTACCTGACAGAAAGGAGCACATTCTGCCACAATGACATGGAATTTCCTCTTTCGGGCCGCCTCTTTGAGGAAGGCTTCTACTGTTCGGGAGAAGCCAATGGTCATGATCACCTCATTGGAGTGGATGTGCTCCAGAGCCTGGGCTGCAATGTTCTCTGTTGTCCCTTCTGCAAGAACAGTCAGTTTTGCAAGGAAAATATGAAACCACCGTGCTACAACATGAAAGAGACAGGTGCCCACCTAGTGGACCCTGGTAACACAGGGTAAATGGACTTAATATGAAGGTCACTTCTTCTTAAAAGCCCCATTCCTCTGGGATCTTCTACCTCCTAAGTTCGCAGTCTACCCTCTTTCCCAGTAGAACCCCCAACTCATCCACTTAAACCCCCAACCCTGCCCGGCCACAACACCAGCTCCTTACAATTGATTTTGAAGACACTGAATTCAGGCAAAAAAAAAAAAAAAAAAGGTCCAATTGGGGAAATCATAAAATGCTGAGCGTGGGGTAAACAGTTTTCCCCCTAAAGGGACTCCTCCTCCAAAAGGTGGCCACAACACCTCCACTTGAGAAGGCCACAGAAGAAAAAAGGGGAGCAATTTGGAAGCAGCAGCTCCAGATACAGAGACCCAGCTTCTTCCTTCTTGGGGAATTCTGATTGTAATGAATATCTGCAGATCTCCCAGGTCACAAAGACCAGGGGAATGGAGGTGGTGCGTGTGTGCATAAAAATTCAAGAAGAAGTTTAGTGAAGTCTACCACCTGTGGTTTTAGGGAGTTCATCTTTAAAACGAAAATAAAGCTCTGTCCTAACAGCTTCTGCAGCAATCTATAAAGGGCTGGTCTGTAAAGAAATGTAGGGAGGGTTATCTTAGTCCTGCTCCATACCTTCCTCTTAGTCAGGATAGAGGACAAAGCTGAGAACAGCATAACTAGCGATCTCCCATCTCTGCTGATGAACAACTTTCGGGGTCTTCTCTTCCTTCATCTGCCTGTAACCTGTCCTGACACCCGGGATCAGGACTCTTACCCAGTTCCACAAGCAGCTCATTAATTGCCTCAATGATGTTGGACTGGAGTTGGGCGTAATGGAAGCTGAAATCCTCGCTCAGGCCTTCGGATGTCAAGAGTTTGTGCAAGGACTCCTGCTGATCGCTCTCATCGCTGCGTCCATGGAGTCTACGGAGGCAACAAGAGGCAAAGAGGGAGGTGGGCTGAGGTGTACTCTTTGAAGCAACAGGGCCTGCTCACCACTAAAGGCTCCAAGCAAAGGGCGGAGCTCGTGCAAAAAGGCCCACGTGCTGACCTGCCATACTCCTCCCGGATGATCCTGAGCACTCTCCGCACCATGTTGCCCACCGTGGTCTCTGAGGGCTGCGCAGCTGTCATCCTCTGGCCCTCTCGGCGAATCAGTTCCATCAACTCCCCTGCAATCCGAGGAACAGAGCGTGAGAGGGCAGGAGCACGATGAGGCCTGGGCGACTTTCCGCCTGGGGATCGGGAACGGATAGTGACGAGGGACGCGACAGAATAGACCTGCCTCACCTGCATTGCTCCAGCGGTGGTCCGTAATGATCCGGCGCAGCAGCCCCAGGGTCTCCCGAGCCATGTCCTCGGAGCTGCGCCGCCCGCCGCCCCGCTTCAGGGCCTCCACGAAACTCTCGATGCTCTCGTACAACTCCGAGCCATTGGCTGCGGCTCCCGGCATCTCGAAAAGAGCCGCCTCGCCGGCGAAATCCGCACCTGTACAACCTCGATCGTTGCACTTCCGGGGCGGGTGAAGTGGGCTTCCGCTCCGCGAGGAAAACTCCGGCTTCACGGACCGCAGGCCACGCCCCTCCGTGCCACAGCCCACCCCTTCCATCTGCCTGAGCCAATCAGAGACTAGGAACTCGAGTTGCTCATTTACGGCGGAGCGTCCGCGAGCCTCCGAGACTGGAGGAACGGAAGTGGCGGTTCGCAGCTCCTACGAAGTTGGACAGAGGTGAGCTGGGAGGCCCCGCGAGGGTGGCTAGTTCTGTTGCTATGGAAACAGCTGGTCTCGGCGCTCCCACTCCCCTCAACGACCCGAGGCTGTGCTGTGAAAGTTGCCACCCGCCCTCCCTCCTGATCCCTAAGCTCCAGTGACCACCAGCTGTTCTGACTCGCGCTGAGAGTGCGCGTCCGGGACCCGCTACACCTAGGGCAGATGCTCTATTATAATGCTGTTACACTGCATAAAACTGGTTCGTTTGCACTTGTGTCTAATAGATTCAGCTCCCTGAGAGCAGGGACCGTACCTTTTTTACCTTTGCATTCCCATCGCCTCACACACTTATTGTGAGGCAGGGGTCAGGGATGAAGAGACCGAATACTCACCAATAAGGAGGTTCAAAGTGGGAGCTTTATATGGGAGCAAAGATGATGTCCTTCCAGATAGGCTAGAGAGTATAACATAATACCAAGAGCTATTATTGACTTCAAGTTTACTATGTGTTGGGCACTGTGTGTGAATTATCTACTGCAATCTGTGAGGTAGGTCCTCTTATCCGCATTTTACAGGATAGAAAACGGCCACAAAATTCAAGCAGTTGGTAAGGGGACGCATTCGTGTTCAAATCTACCAACTATCTGAATCTAAAGTCTGCGTGTCATGAGCAACTCTGTTTCCTTAAGATAAGTTCTTAGGATCTTTGGGCAAACTCATTTTCTAAGACATTTGTTACAATTGACATATTGCCATCCAAAAAGATACATCGATACCAAAATCAGACAAAGAGAGTACAAGAAAACTACAGACCAGTATCCCTCACAAACACAGACGCAAAATCTGTAACAAAATATTAACAAATCAAATCCAGCAATGAATAAAAAGATTAATAATTACCAAATAGAATTTAAACCCGGGATGCAAAGCTCTTTTAATGTTTGAAAATTAATCATTATTTAACAACCATATTAACAATATAAAAAGTGAAACCACATGATCAGATCTATTGATGCAAGAAGCATTTGACAAAATTCAACAGCCATTGAATTAAAAAAAAAAAAAAAACTCTCAGAGAACTAGGAATAGAAGGGAACTTCTTCAACTTGCTAAAGAATATCCACAAGAGCCTGCACTTAACATCATACTTTAAGGTGAAAGAATGATTTCTTTCTAAGATCAGAAATAAGGCAAGGATGTCCACTCTCACAACTCCTATTTAATATTATAGTCAAAGTTCTAGGCAGTGCAGTAAGGTAAGAGAAAGAAAGTTTAAAAACATACAGACGAGAGAAAACTGCCCCTATTCACAGAAGACATCATTGTCCACACAGCAAATCCAAATAATCAACAATGACCAAAAAAAAAACCCAAGAGTGAATAAGTGAATTTAGCAAGGATGTAAGGTCAACACGCAAAAATGAATCTTGTTTCTATATACTAGCAATGAATAATTAGAAACCAAAATTGAAACACCATAACTCCCAAAAGCCATAATATATTTGTCAATTTTATTTGTGTTAAGTTAAAAAATTTTTTCTTAACGTTTATTTATTTTTGAGACAGAGACAGAGTATGAACAGGGGAGGGGCAGAGAGAGAGAGGGAGACACAGAATCTGAAACGGGCTCCAGGCTCTGAGCTGTCAGCACAGAGCCCCAAGCGGGGCTCAAACTCACCGACCGTGAGATCATGACCTGAACCGAAGTCGGACGCTTAACTGACTGAGCCACCCAGGCGCCCCTATTTGTGTTAAGTTTAAACTGTCCTAAAAATTGTACCAATTTATATGCTTGTTATCACTTATCATGATATCACTTATCATGCTCTGGCCAATTTTGGATATTGTCGTTCTTTATTTTTCCAGGCATCAAGCCATTAAAAAATAAGGCATGTACTATTGTATACATACAAAAGAATATATGTTGCGTGTTATATATGTGTGTGTGTGTATATGTATGTATATATGAAACTACCATGCTACAACACAGACATGATAAAGCATGTCTAAATATATATATATATATATATATGCAAGTTATGAAGCATGACAAAATGAACATGCATGAACTCATCTCCCAAATTAAAAACTAAAATTCTTTTTTTTTTAATTTTTTTAATGTTTTTACTTATTTTTGAGACAGAGAGAGACAGAGCATGAGCAGGGGAGGGGCAAAGAGAGGGGGAGACACAGAATCTTAAGCAGGCTCCAGGCTCTGAGCTGTCAGCACAGAGCCGGACGTGGGGCTCAAACTCACGGAGTGTGAGATCATGACCTGAGCTGAAGTCAGACGCTTAACCGACTGAGCTGCCCAGGTGCCCCCAAAACTAAAATTCTTAAATGTAAGTAGAATGGTGGTTTTCAGGGGTGGGATGGGGGCATAAGTTATTATTTAATGGGTACAGAATTTTGGTTTTACAACAGGAAAACAGTTCTAGAGATGGATGGTGGAGGATGGATGTACATTAATGCCACTGAGATGCACACTTAAAGGACTTAGGTAAATTTTATGTTACCTGTATTTTAACCACAATTTTAAAAAGTATGTGATATATATTTTTAAAAAATCCTAAAACACTGCCTATACCATGTTGACGATGTGTGTACTCTTACCCCGTTTCTCTGTCTTCTCCCATACCCAAGGATAACCACTGAATTTTGACTGGTATTGCTTTGTTTTATTTAAAAAATGTATATTTATAATCCCTAAACAACATATTGTTTAGTTCAACCTGATTTTAACTTTTTTGCAGATGACATTATAATGTAATTTTCTACAACTTGCTCTTTTCACTTGATACGACATTCCTAAAATGGATGTAGTTACGTGTATCTGTAGCTCTTTCATTAGCAATGCTGCCTAGTATCCCATCATGTGACCATACCATAATCTACGTATTCATTTTCTTTCAACAGATATTTGGGGTGTTTCCAGTCTTTTTTAGGGGAGTGAGAGAATATAAACTATAAATATTCTTGTGTATGTTTTGGCCTGCAAGTGGAACAGCTGGAGCATAGACTGTGTGAATATTCAACTTTACAAATAGCGCTAGTCTTCCAAAGTGGTTAAATCAATGAATGCTCGGGGCGCCTGGGTGGCTCAGTTGGTAGAGCATGCAACTCTTGATCTTGGGGTTGTACATTCGAGCCCCACGTTGGGTGTAGAGATTACTAAAAAAAAAAAAGCTTAAAAGACAAAATCTTCAGGGCACCTGGGTGGCTCAGTCGGTTGAGCGACCCACTTCGGCTCAGGTCATGATCTCATGGTTTGTGAGTTCGAGCCCCACCTCGGGCTCAATGCTGACAGCTCAGAGCCTGGAGCCTGCTTCGGATTCTGTGTCTCCCTCTCTGTCTGCCCCTCCCCCGCTCATGCTCTGTCTCTCTCTGTCTCAGAAATAAATAAACATTAAAAAAAATTTTTTTTAAATAAAAAATCAATGAATGCTCTCTCCAGTAGGACTTAAAGAGTTCCAACTGATCTACCTTATTAGCAACACTTGGTACTACCAGTGATTTTATTTGGGGAGAATCAGGTGGATATAAAAGGATGCATCATTATGATCTTAATTTGTTTTCCTGATTACTAATGAGGTTGTTCATTTTTTCATATGTTTCTTGGCCATGTATTTTTCTTTCTCCTTTGTGAAATACCTGTTTGTGTCCCTTGCCTACTTTCTTAAAAATCTTTTTAAAATGGACTTGTGGGAGTTTCTTATATATTTTGAATACTAATCTTCTTCAGTTATTTGTTTTATAAATATCTTCTCTCAGTTCATGGCTTGTTATTTCACTCACTTTGAGATGTCTTTCAACAGAGTTCTCAATTTTAAATATGGTCAAATGCATCAACCTTGTCTTAGGTAGTTAATGCTTTTCATATTTTATTTTAAAACTCCTTCCCTGGGGTGCCTGGGTGGCTCAGTCGCTTAAGCATTCAACTCTTGATTTTGGCTCAGGTCATGATCTCATGGTTTGTGAGATCAAGCCCTGTGTTGGGCTCTGTGCTGACAGTGCAGAGCCTGCTTGGGATTCCCCCCACCCCCACCCCCACCCCTCTCTGCCTCTCCCCTACTTGCTTGCTCTCTCTCTCTCAAAAACAAAACAAAGCAAAACAAAACAAAAACGCTTCCCTAATTTAAAGGCTTGAAGATGATCTCTTGCTTTTTTTCTTCTAAATAAGTTAAAATTTTAGATTTACATGTAAGTTTTGGGAGTGCCTGGGTGGCTTAGACAGATGAGGGTCTGACTTTTGATTTTGGCTCAGGTCGTGATCTCAAAGTTCATGAGATAGAGCCCCTCATCAGGCTCTTCACTGACAGCACAGACCCTGCTTGGGATTCTGTCTCTCCCTCTCTCTCTGCCTCTCTCTCAAAATAAATAAATATTTTAAAAAAGGATTTTCACATAAGTTTTCTATGTAAGGAGTAAGGTGGGAATCCAGTTTTATTTTCTTTTTCCATTCTTTTTCCCTTGATTTTCAATGCTACCACTCTAATATATCAAGTATCTATAATGTGTGAGTCTGTTTGAGGGCTTTGTATTTTGTTCCATTGCTAAATTTGCATATCCCTGACCTAATATCACATTTTTGTCTTATTTTATAAAAAGTCTTGCTCTCTGGTAAGAAAAATTCCCTTGCAATATTTCTTTCTTTAAACGGTTCTTAACTAGTTTTAGGTCTTTGCTCTTTCATATATATTTTAGAAACAATTTGTCTATTCCTCAAAAAAAAAAAAAAAAGCAACCTCTAAAGATTTTCCATGGAATTACTTTGAATCTCTAAATTAATTTGAGGAGAATTGGCATCTTTAAGATACTGAGTCTTCCTATCTATGGATATGGTATATATCTTCATTTATTTAGGTCTTCTTTAATGTTGTTTAGTAAAATTTTATAATTTTCTCCATATATGACTTGCACATCTTACATAAGATTATTCCTAGGTACATTGAATTTTTACTGTTGTAGATGATTATCATTCTTTTTCATCATTGTCAAATGGATAGAGAAAATACAAAACTCCTTTTAGTTTGCATTTCTTTGCTCATTAATATAGATGAACATTTTTTTCATGTTTCAATGCATATGATTTGCCCATTTTTCTAATATGATACATGACAGACATTCTGGTTGTCTACCTGACATCCATTTCTTTCTTCTTCTTTGTTAAAAGGCCTGATTTTCTTTGGTTTCTACCCACAGGGAAAGTGGTTTTAGCTTATGAGTAAATCCTGATTGGCCTAAGCCAATCATGGCAATTCCATTCTTTTTCTTTCTTTCTTTCTTTCTTTCTTTCTTTCTTTCTTTCTTTCTTTCTTTTCTTTCTTTCTTTCTTTCTTTCTTTCTTTCTTTCTTTCTTTCTTTCGGTTGGTGCTGGGTAACCCATTTTCTAGCCAGCAGAATATGAGGGAGATCTGTTTGGGACTCCCTGGAAAGGTTTCTTTGTTTTTAAGTAACGGAGAAGACTCCTTAGTCTCTTTAGTCTCTGATTGTCTGAAATATGATGCCTAGAATTACTGCAGCTATCTTAAATGACCATGAAGTCTCAAGAATGAGGATTAAGTTAACATGCCAAGATGTCAGAACAGAAGAACAGGAAGAACCTAAGGTCTTGAAAATATCAACACTTAATGGATAATTTACATATATAAACTCTTGTCATCCTTCAGCAGTCCTATGAGATAGATACTACTAATATAACCATTTCCAAAACAGGAATCTGAGGCATAAATAGGATAAGTAACTTGCTTAGTGTCACACACCCAGTAAGTGGAAGAGTTGAGATGTTAATCCAACAGTATAGCTTCAGTGCTTATCCTGTTAGTCTATGTACTATGGTGACTTTTATTAAAGTTGTGTGAAATCGACAAAGCCAGAAGTTGCCCTAACTTTAGACTTCTTATTATATGAAATGGTACATTTCTCTATAAAATTTTGAATGGAGTTTTCTGTCACTTACAGCCCAAAGCATCTTGATATTGGGTATTTAATCTTTTTCTGGTTAATTTGTAAGGTGTGTTTATATATTAAAGATTCCAATCATTTGTAATTTGTGTTGCAATATTAGTAGTTTTAAAAACTTTGCCCAATTCTCACATATTTCTGTGGGATTTTATTTTATTTTATTTTATTTATTTATTTATTTTTTTATTTTTTAACATTTATTTATTTTTGAGACAGAGAGAGACAGTGCATGAATGAGAGAGGGTCAGAGAGAGAGAGGGAGACACAGAATCTGAAACAGGCTCTAGGCTCTGAGCAGTCAGCACAGAGCCCGACCCGGGGCTCGAACTCACGGACTGCGAGATCATGACCTGAGCCAAAGTCAGACGCTTAACCGACTGAGCCACCCAGGCGCCCCTATTTCTGTGGGATTTTAAATTGAAACAGCTTTCAGTAGGACAATTTGGAAAAAAAAAAAAAAAACCATAGCAAAAGACTTTAAAATGTTCATTCATGCTTTTTAAATTGGTATGTTTAAGTCTAGAAATTTATCCTAGGGAGGTAATCAGAAATAGGCCCAAAGATTTATCCACAATAACACTTTTTACTTTATTATTTTTAACATAAAATCAGAAATATTCCTAAATAGCCAAAATTTAAAAATTGGTTTGGAAATTATGTATTGCCATACATGTTTTAGAAGAATATTTAATGACATAAGAAATACTTAATGATAAGAATTATTGACGACATATTGTTAAGTTTAAAAAGTAGGGTTCCTACAGTCACTCCGTTAGATAGTTTGGCAATTCCTTTCAAAACTAAAAATGGATTTATAATACAACCCAGCCATTGCACTCTTGGTCATTCATCCCAGAGAAATGAGCACTTGTATCTAAATAGCATGAATGTTCATAATAGCTTTATTCATAATAGCCAAAAACTAGAAACTTCCTAAATGTCCTTCCATTAGTTAGTGTTTAAACAAACTGGGGCAAATCCATGGCATGGGATATGGTTTGGCAATAAAAAGGAATAAACTATTGATATCTCCAACAACTTAAACGAAACTCAAGGAACTTATGCTGAGTGAAAAAAGCCAATCTCAAAAGTATACATAAAGCATAATTCCGTTTATGTAGCACTCGTGGAATAACCTATATAGAGAGATGAAGGATGGATTAGTAATTGCCAGGGGTTAGAGTTGGGTGGGGCATGGGATGGGGGGTAGCTATGAAGGAGTGACACAAAGGATAGTACAGTTGAGTCTCTTCATCTTGTGGGGATGATTATGCAAGGCTACACATGATAACATTTCATAGAGCTACACACACACACACACACACACACACACGAGTGCGTGTGTAACTGGTGAAATCTAAAACTATGGATTATATCAATGTCAATATTTTGGTTTTGATCCAGTACCATAGTTGTGTGAGTTGTTACCATCAGAGGAGGCAGGGGGAAGGGTGCATGGGACTTTGGTGTACATTCCTTTCAGTCTCCTATGAAATCTCCAATTATCTTGAAATAAATAGTTTAACAAAAACTTTACACACCAGGATTTATAAAATAAAAATATCTGTTTAAAAGAAGATTATGGGGGCGCCTGGGTGGCTCAGTCGGTTAAGCGGCCGACTTCGGCTCAGGGCGTGATCTCACGGTCCATGAGTTCGAGCCCCGCGTCGGGCTCTGTGCTGACAGCTCGGAGCCTGGAGCCTGCTTTGGATTCTGTGTCTCCCTCTCTCTCTGCCCCTTGCCCTGTTCGTGCTCTGTCTCTCTCTGCCTTTCAAAAATGAATAAATGTTAAAAAATTTAAAAAAAAAAAAAAAAGAGAAGATTATAATGGGGTTCTTGGGTGGCTCAGTCGGTTGAATGTCTGATTTCAGCTCAGGTTCATGATCTCCCCATTCGTGGGTTTGAGCCCCGCATCTGACTCTGTGCTGACAGCTCAGAGCCTGGAGCCTGCTTCAGATTCTGTGTCTCCCTCTCTCTCTCTCTCTCTCTCTCTGCCCCACCCCTGCTCACATTCTGTCTCTGTCTTTCTCAAAAATAAACATTAAAAAAGAATTTTTTTTAAGAAAATTATAATAATGGGGCACCTGGGTGGCTCAGTTGAGCATCCAACTCTTGATTTCAGTTCAGGTCATGATTTCACGGTTTGTGGGTGGGAGCTCCACATGGGGCTCCACGCTGACAGTGCAGGACCTGCTTGGGACTGGCTCACTCTCTCTCTCTCTCTCTCTCTCTTCCTCTGTCTCTGCCCCTCCCCTGCTCATGCTCCTGTCTCTTTCTGTCAAAATAAATAAATAAACTTAAAAAAAAGAAAAAATTATAATCAAAAATTATCAAAAACTAAATAAAAGTGGTGCCTGGCTGACTCATTTGGTACAGCATGTGACTCTTGATCTCAGGGTCGTAAGTTCAAGGCCCACATTGGACATGGAGCCTATTTTAAAATAAATAAATAAAAATAAATTTGAAAAAAAGAAAAGAAAATTATAAGGGCACCTGGCTGACTCAGTGGAGCACACGACTCTTCATCTTGGGGTTGTGAGTTCTAGCCCTACATTGGGTGTAGAGATTGTTTAAAAATAAAATCTTTAAAAGAAAATTATAATGGATTATGTTATGTTACTCTAATTATTAAATGACTCAGTGCTAAAATATAATTTTTCAAAAAAAGCAAGACGCAAAAGTAGTGTATTTGGTAGGCTCTCAATTTCACTTAAAAATATTTATATGTTAGGGGTGCCTGGGTGGCTGACCAGCTCAGGTCATGATCTCATGGTTCACGAGTTTGAGCCCCACAAGGCGCTCTGTGCTGACAGCTCAGAGCCTGGAGTTTGCTTCGGATTCTTTGTGTGTGTGTCTCTCTCTCTGCCCCTCCCCCGCTAGCGCTCTGTCTCTGTCTCTCTGTCTCTCAAAATTAATAACCGTTAAAAATTTTTTAAAATATTTGTATGTTATTCATATATATATATATATATATATATATACACATACACACATACGCACACCTATATTTACACACATATGTACATCATATATTTGTGTATATACTTGTATGTTTGTGTATACATACATACAGGTATGGGTGTGTGTGTGGATATATGTGTGACATATACCAAGATATTAACTGTGGCTCTCTCTGGATAGTATGACTACAGGTTTATTAGAGACCCCTATTTGCCTCACAAACCACCAATCTATAGTGTAGAGTTTTGGCTGTGCAAATAGCTACCCAGAATAAAAACTACATCTCCTAGTCTCCCCAGCAGGTAGATGCGGCCATGTGACCGCATTCTTACTGATGAGGGAGCATAAGGCAAGCTGAGGACAAAGCACAAGCTAAGAACACCCCCCACCCCCCACCCCAGGTGGGATACGTGTGATATTCCTCGGACACTCCCGGCTGCCCAATGAAAGGGAAAGAAAACCAATGGTTAACTGATAAAAGTCACAGTCATCCAGGACAGGAGTCTCCATCAGTTTACAAATATCTTAGTAAATTACAAAACAAAAACAAAAACAAAAACAAAAAGCAATCTTATCAATAGCCTAATCTCCAGAACTCCCTACTATCTTCATATTAATGCTTTGCTACTTTACTGGAGGGAAAAACAACTTCAGTTTGACAATAGCTAGGCCTTCAGTAATCTGTGAGTCTTCTTTAGCATATGAAAATCCCTTTAAGAAACTTTCCCTTGACTTTACCTCTCCTAACCCCATAGTATACAACCAGTCACTCTTTACAACCCCAGTGCAGCTCTTTCTGCCCACAGGTCCTGTCCCCACGCTTTAATAAGATCACCTTCTTGCACCAAAGACGTCTCCAAGAATTCTTTCTTGGCCATTGGCTCTGAACCCCACCATCACCCCCAAACCCGGTCATTACCGTGGGGCTGGTGGGGAAACGTTGTGTTGCTGCTTCTGAGAACCTTGCCTGGGACATAGCTGGCATGTGTCCCTTGGCCTCTTTATCCCTTTCTCTTTCTGGCTACTTTTCTGCTCGGTCAGCCTAGATAATGAGGATTCAGGCCACGCTGCAGGCATGGCAGAGTAGTGAGCTGGAAGGGGCCTGGGCACCCTGAGGCCTCTGTGGAGCAAAACTATCATACCAGCCTGGACTTTTGAACTTCATGTAGCAGCAAGCAAAATAAACTTCAGTCTTATTTGAGCCACTGTTATCTTGAGGTTTCCATCATTCGTAGTCACACCCAATCCTAACAAACACAAGAGTGGTTTTCATGTTCATTTGTGTTCTGTATTTTCCAAAATTTCTACAGTAAACACCTCCCATTTGTAATCAGAAAAAAAGTTATTTGTAAGAAAAATAAATCATCAGGCCCATTCTCTCAACCAGGAATATGATTGTGTTCACCAGATCTTCTAGATTTTCCCAAAGTGTCCCAATTTCAAATATTCTGGCTAATTGCCTGCAGAATTATCAAATCATAGTTTCTGAGCTTAATTTGGAGAATAGGGTGATTATGATGATAATTCTCAACTGTAGGGAGGGAGGCTGACCAAAATATTTGTGTCTTTCTCCTGTTCTAAAGAATCTCCTTTAGGCCATCAGATCACTTCCTTTTCCTGAAGGGCTTTGACTCAACACTTCGGCATGCGAGTGCACTACTGTTTTTATCCTTTTCTGATTGTTCTGGTGGATAAGTCATGTCTCTACGCAACCTGAGAACAAGTGCTATTGTCAGGGGCACCTGTTGTTTTTGTCTGCCCTGCACCCCCTTTCCTTTGGGAACTCTCCCTCATCTCGTGTCATTCAGGTGGAACTGTCAATCTCAGGGCCTCCTGGCCGCAGAGAAGGCACACCACCCAGGTCTGTGCAGTCACCCCAATTCCATGTCGTCTATTTGCACAAAGCCGTTGAGCCCTTCCCTGTGATTTGCTATATGGACCCCAGAGGAAAGCAGGTTTCTGTCCTTTAGATCATCCGCTATGAGGAGATTGGCTGAGGACTGTTGGTGTCCAACTTTCCTGTTTCATGGAGGAGGACTGTCTGCAGGAGAAAGTCAGGCAACTGCTCCAAGAGAAGAAGTGAACAGAGGCAAGTCCTAGAGTGAGAGAGAAAGGGCAAAAGAGCTGATGATTTGAAATGAACCGATGGAGGCCCGTAGGCCTAGCCATGCTTTAAGGTAGAGCCATCCTTGGACTTCTCAGCAAGTCCCCCTTTGGTTTAACTTTTTGAGTTGCCGGAGGCTTGACTAAGCTTCTCTTTTGTTCTCCAAGGAGCCCAACCCAATTCTCAGACATTATTTGATTGATGCCGCTAAACTAGAAGCTATTCTGGGTCTAAATGTAGATTTATATTTTAGTGGAATCCGGCTGTGTTCATGAGATTCCCTCCCACTTGAACTGGTCAGTTGCTAGGAATTTAGAGGAAAATTCTAATGACAAACACAGATAATGGTACCAGGACATGTGATTAGAAAAAAAAATGGTACCCTATTGTTATTAGGACCGTGTATTAACACTTGGTCTTCATGGGGCAACATATACAGTATATGACGAATATTTGTTGAACATCTTTTCATACCAAACACCAGACTGCATATTGGAAGATAGCCCCTGTACTAGGGGAAACTCAATAATAAAACAGCATCATCCTTTAAACTTAGAGGATTGTGCCTTTTATTTATTTTTTTAAGTTTATTTATTTTGAGAGAGAGAGAGCGCGAGTGGGGAAGGGGCGGAGAGAGAAAGAATCCCAAGCAGGCTCTGTCCTGTGAGCTTGGTGCCAGATGTGGGACTCCATCCCATAAACAGTGAGATAATGATCTGAGCCAAAGACAAGAGTCAGACACTTAACTGAGTCACCCAGGCGCCCCAGAAGGAGGGTTTTGCCTGTTAAGATTTTCATATTCCTGGGGTACCTGGGTGGCTCAGTCGGTTAAGTGCCTGACTTCAGATCAAGTCATGATCTCAGGGTTCGTGGGTTCGAGCCCCGTGTCTGGCTCTGTGCTGTCAGCCCAGAGCCTGAAGCCTGCCTCAGATTCTGTGTCTCCTTCACTTTCTGCCCCCTCCCCTGCTCGTGCTCAAAATAAATAAACATTTTTAAAAATTTAAAGATTTTCGTACTCCTTCTCCCCTTTGGTCTCTAAAGAGCCCTGTGAAGTGAGCTGGTTCTGATCAAGCGATCAGTTATACCACAATCGATAGGTCTGTCATTAGTGAGAATAGTACCAAGCACATAGGTAGACAAAACAAATAGTCTGTGATTCCGGAAAAAAAATGTGGAGACTAATGCCCACTGGCTAGTTGTCCTTTCATGTTATGTTAAACCATTTAGAAGCTTGGACTTGGGGACGCCTGGTGGCTCAGTTGGTTGAGCATCCAACTCTTGATTTTGGCTCAGGTCATGATCTCACAGTCATGAGATCGAACTCCAAGTTGGGCTCTGTGCTGGGTGTGGAATTTGCTTAAGATTCTCTCTCTCTCCCTCTCTCAGCTCTTCCCCCACCCTCCCTGAATGAATGAATGAATGAATGCATGCACATTTGGGCTTGGAAGTCATATGAATCTCAGTTCAGATCACAGGTCCGCCCCTCCCAAGCTGGGTTATCGTGTCTGTCCGTGGAGATGATAAGAACAATGACATCTGATGAATGGTAGTGATCTTAAAGATTTAGAGACACTTTGCCACTACTGATCTTTAAAGTAGTAGGTCTGAATTACCATTACCTAAAAATTTTGAGAGAATTTTTTAAAATCTCCCTAAAAGGTGATTCTAATGTACTTAATACAGATCTGGTTGTATTTTAAAGTCCAGATAATCCAAATAAAAATAACACCAGCTTTTATTTCTTTTTAAAAAAATTTTTTTTTAATGTTTATTTATTTTTGAGACAGAGAGAGACAGAGCATGAACGGGGAAAGGGCAGAGAGAGAGGGAGACACAGAATCGGAAGCAGGCTCCAGGCTCTGAGCCGTCAGCCCAGAGCCCGACGCGGGGCTCGAACTCACGGACCGTGAGATCGTGACCTGAGCTCAAGTCTGACACTTAACCGACTGAGCCACCCAGGCGCCCCGAACCAGCTTTTATTTCTATAACTCCTCTCTTTCAAGAGTAAATGAGTTATTGTAACTACCTGAGAGCATTTCAGAACAGCAACAGACCTTATATGAGGCTACATCCCAGTCAGGAAGCCTGGACCCTTAATCTGACAGCTTCCTGCCGCTTCTTGGTGCATAAGTGACACTCAGTGACTAACCTACAGACAGAGGATGCTGGTGGCTTTGAGAAGCCAGAGGCTCACCCTCTTCCATCTGGATCCTCTCCTTGCCTGAAATAGTTTCTATCCCTGGTTTGATGCCTGTGGCCCACAACATCCTTAACAACAGACAGTCATTGTCTAACTTCAGAGGGTAGTTTGCTTAACTGGTTCCTAACCAGAGTGGAAAAAGAAAAGGGGACTCCTCAAGTGTGCCGTCTACGTTGGGCAGAGTGCCATGGGTCAGAAGAACTAAGTCGACCATTGAGATCAGAAAGTTCTTTCCAGTCTCAGCTAATTTCATTTTTGGGGGCTTGTGTATAGAGCATTACAGTGTCTTCCCCTTAGTGAGCATTTACATTGTGCCAGAAACTATATATGTTGCATCTAAACCTTCCACCACTACAGTGGAGGAAGCCAAGGCTTGGAGAGGTTAAGGAACATGTCCAGTCATACAGCTAGTGGGACAGAGCTGAGGTTCTAGCCTGGGTTTATCTGTCTCTGGAGACCTCCCAGTGCCTCCTAATGCCACACCGTCCACACCCCTCATATTAGAGTGGCAGGAGTGGCCTTTAGGGGTCAAAAAGGCGCTGGGCTTCCGACAGCCTCTGAGGCCCCTTAGGTTCTTAGGGATATGAGCCCTGTGTCATTGCTCTGTCACGTGAGTAAGGAGCCAATGGATGAGGCTGGAGTGGGTGCTGAGAAAGCTGAGTAGCAGGCCCCTGAGAGCTGTACCCCAGCCTTGCTGGGGTGCCAAGCCCATACCTGGAAGAGCCCTGATAAGTTCCAGATATGCCCACCAGTCCCTCTGCCCTGAAGGGAAGACTGCATGGAAAACTCCCAGGGCTCCCAGTCCCTAGCCTGGGTGGATGGCTCCGTAGAGCCCAGTGGCCAGTTGCACCCCGTGGGAAAGCCTTGGCCCTGGCCTGCCTGGGAGCCACGATGGTGCCGCCTCCTGCCCACGGCTTGGCTCGGCTTGGTTCAGCGGGTTCCCAAGTGGCTTGACTTCCTCCCCCCTACCTCTCCCCACCCCGCAGTCCCCAAGGAGCCAGGGAGGCCACTGGCAGAGTTGGCTCTCAGGCCCCCAGGCCCTCAGGCCTCCCCAAGCCCCTTCTCCTCACACCTGGGAGTCAGGTTTCCCCAGGGATCAGGAGGGGACCCTCCAACCTCCCGAGAGCACCCCTGCCCCAAGGTCTCTTTGGGACTGGCAGGCCCCATCCCCACTCCTTCCGCTGCACACTGAGGCTCCACTCTGGGCTGCAATAACAGGGCTTGGGGTATGGGCTGTTGTTTTTGCAGCTGGGCTGGGGCGGAGCGGCAGCGGGAAGGCGGCAAGGGTACTGACCGTCTGAGAAAGCCCCGAGCCCGAATTCCCACTAGAGCTGGGACGGCCCCTTCAGGCTAGTCAGTGCGCCATGCCTGAGGAGAGGCCCCGAGGCAAGGCTGGAGGGGTGGGGGTTGGGGGGGTGGGGCGGGAGGCAGAGAATTAGGCCAGCCAGCAGGGGAGCGAGAACTTGGGCGGACCCCAAGCCTTCTCTGAGCCAGCCCTCCCCCCAGCACGCTGTGCTTCTCCCCTGTGTCCAGCTGCAGCTGGACCGAACCTCTCCCCCTCCCCACCCCCGCACATCTGGGAGATGCTGAAGCAAGCTTCCTTAAAACAAACAACAAACAAAACAAAATATCTCATTTACTAGGGGCAAATGTTGGAAACTAAAAAGAACAAAGGTCACCCATAATCCCTTCACTCAAAAATACTCATTAAGAACATTTGATGTATTTCTCTACGACCTCTTTTTTTTATTGTGATAAAATGTACATAACATAACATTTATCATTTTTATCATTTTTAAGTGTACAGTTCAGTAGTGTTAAGTACATTCTCATTCTTGTACAACCATCACCATCTCCAGAACTTTTTATCTTCCCAAACTGAAACTTTGTGCCCATTAAAAAATCACTGTCCGTCCTCCCCAGGCCCTGGCAAGCACCCTTCTACTTTCTGTCTCTAGGTGTTTGACTCTTTTCTAGGGGCCTCATGTAAGGTGGAACCATACAATCTTTGTACATTTCTGTCTGGCATATTTCACTTAATGTCTTCAGGGCTTGTCCATGTTGTAGCAGGTGCCAGAATTCATCCCTTTTTAAGGCAGCATAATATGCCCTTTTATATTATATATATATAATTTATATATATATGTATAAGTAATTATTATATATTATACATATATAATTATGTTATATATGTATATATATATCAAATTTTGTGTATGTACTCAGAACATATTTTTTCACATAATTAAGATTATACTTTGTCAGCAGTTAGATATCCTGATTTTTTTTACATAATTAAGATTATACTTTGTCAGCAGTTAGATATCCTGATTTTTTTTTACTCAGATGTTGCCACATCATTAAAAATTTTCCCTAAACCTAATCTTTAGTGCTTACTCTTTAATTCCCTGTGTGCATAGGTATAGCATAATAGATTTATCCAGTCTCCAACCATTGGCTACTGAAGTATCTTCTTTGTTTGTTTGCTATTATAAGTGACCCTGAGAGGGGTTCCTGGGTGTCTCAGTCGGTTGTAGGCGTCCAACTTCGGCTCAGGTCATGATCTCATGGTTCATGAGTTCGAGCCCCCTGTCAGTGTCTGTGCTGACAGCTGGGAGCATGGAGCCTGCTTTGGATTGTGTGTCTGTCTCTCTCTCTGCCGCTCACGCTGTCTCTGTCTCTCTCTCTCTCTCTCTCTCAAAAATAAGTGAACATTAAAAAAAAATCTAAAAGAATAAAAAATAAAAATAAATGACGCTGAGAAAAACCACCTCTGTAGAGATTTTTATAGACCCTCCTGCAGCTCTGAGTTCTGGCATTTCAGATAGGTTCCCAAGGGAGAGTCCCAGACGTGGAATTGCTCATCAAGGTGATCAACACTCCCCTGTCTTCTTGACAACTCTCACCCCAGACTTGTCAGAAAAACGCCTGTCGCTACTCCCACAAACAATGTAGGAAATCCAGAGCCTTTTCCTTCGTTCACCACACGTTCAGATTTCTGAGCGTTCTGGTACCTGGCACTGAGCAACCAAGATGCGTGTGCTATGCCTCCGTGTTCCCTGGGGAAAGGTGAGGACCTCCAAACAGGGGTTCTAGGTACCCAACCACCTTCAGATGCCTTCTGAGACTGCTCTGCCCTGGCAGGCTGGCCTGTGCCGTCGAGGCGGCAAGTTCTTGATGGCCACGGGCAGAGTGGCTCAGGAGAGAGCCAGCCTGGGCTTCAGTCTCCTCAGGGAGATGGTAGCACAGAACCAGCCTGGGAGCAAAGAAGTGACTAGTGGGGTAGGGGGGCAGAGTCTCTATCCTAGGTGTGGTCTAGGCTGGGCCTGGACAACTCTGCAGACTCCTGAGTGACTGCTCAGCCGACCCCATGCGGACAGATAGCTGCATTTATGGTCGCTTTACCGGGGCTTACTGCAGGCTAGCCCCAAAGGCCCTAGTAAGGTTCCAGTAAAGCTAGGTTCCTCTATTGTTGCCACTTTACTGGCAAGGCAACTGAGTTCCACAGCCATTTGGTACCTTGCTCGAGGCATACAGCTGTGTGTAGTAGAGCTGGGATTTGTAGTCGGGCATCTCGAACCCTAGGCTATTCCTATTTCTTGCTTCTCCTTCCTCACAGGGGCTATGCTGGCATCCCAGGGCTGGGGAGGAGAAAGGAAAGAGCTGTAGACCAGTGACGGATGGTCTGTGGGGAGGGGTTTGGCTCCCCTCTCTGCTCAGCCTCGCTAAATCCTAAGCCAGAGACCCCTGGCCACTGGGATCGAGGAGTGCTTCATGCCCCCAAGGGGACCTGGCTGGGGCAGAGACGGGGGCAACCAGAGAGTGGGTGGCTGGAGACTGCACTGCACACAAAGAGCCTGATTGTGTTACAGACTCTGCTCTTTGGGAAAGTAAGTATCACGAAGTCGTCTTGTTTTGGACAATCTGGTGTCCCAGAAATCCGAGCCAAAGAAAACATGGACAGAGGAACAGGAGCCAGCAATGCTGAAGCCCACAGGTGAAGCCGGCCCTTCCGGGGTCGAGGACGGGAGCTCCCATGGGTTCCCAAGCTGGTGCCAATGTCTGGAGCAACCTCCTTGCTCATGGCTCCCTGGGGGCCAGGCCCTGGACTGGGGAAATTCTTCCACAGACAGATGGGAAGAAGAGATCAGGGGAGATCAGAGCCCCCTGCGGACCGTCAGGCTTGGGAGCCTGGATGCAGAGGCGCCTCACCACATCCAGGAAGCCCTGGGAGCCTCGGAGATCCACAAATTCTGTGGGCTCTGTGCCCGAGCCTGAGGAACATGCATTGAGATGAGCCAGGTTGGGGGCTGGCCAGGCCTCTGGTGTCAGAGCACCCTACAAGGCAAGGGAAGGCAGCTCAGTGGGAACCCAGGCAGGGAGGGGTGATCTTTTTTTTCCGGAACAGGATTCCCTGTGGGGCACAGAGCAGAAGTCTGTGGGCTGCAGAGTCTGGGACGTGCCTGTTGGACTGGGCTGGGGTCAAGAGGGCTGCCCACTGGCCTGGCCTCGTCAGCCAAAGCCAACACAGGAAATGCCAAGCAGACCTCAACGTCCGGGCACCTATTTTGCTCTGGCTGGCAGGGAGCGCCGCCTCCCCAGCTCGGGCCGCGCGGGCAGCACCGGCGGCGGGGAGGGAGCGGTGGCCTCGGGTGCTCAGGGGATGCGCTGTCCCCGCGCCGTCCTCGCCGGCCCTCGGCGGCGGCCGCGGGGCAAGAGGAGCCGGGCAAACACTCAGGAGGCCAGCCAGCAGCGCGAGGAGCCAGGCGTTACCCTGGACGGCGGCCACCGGCTTGTTGCTGGGATCCAGTTTCCCGCTCCTGCTCCTCCGAGAGGAGAGCTGCAAGGGGTCAGCCCCTCCGCCAAGCCCCAGGAAGGAGCCTGGTGGGCAGACGGTTGTTAACGCCGCCGCCGCCGCCCGGGTGATTAGCTGCTGTAATGGGCCCGCGGAGGAGCCGGGGAGGGAACAGCGTGTGCGGCAGCCGCTCGCCCTGATCCGATTAGTTGGTGAATTGACACTCAATCCTCCTTAGTGATTTCCTTTCTGCGCCCCCGCCGGCCAGGGCCAGAACCGCGGGGGTGGCGTGGGTGGTGGGCAGAGAGGAGACTCCGGCCTTCTCCAGACACCAGCTGGGGGTGGGGGGTGGGGGGGGGCGGAGGGTCTGCACTCCGGATGGATGCCGCCTGCGCGCCGCTAAGAACCACTCATCAGCCTCTCAGTGACTGATGGGCCAGCCTCGGGTGAAGGGATGGGCTCTGCTCTTGGCAGTAGGGACCCTCTCTCCCATATGCCCAGTGGCTCTGGTGCAGTGGAGCCTGGGAGGTGCAGTCTGTTCTCTGGGGCCCAGCATGGGGCCTGGCACAGAGCAGGTTCGCCAAGGAGATTGGCAGCGTGAGTGGATCAGTCTTCCCCAGTTGGCCTGACTGCCTTGTGGGAGAATCTCTGTGATTCCTTCCAAGGCCTGGGTGGCCCTTGTGGGAGCATTTTTCCAGACAGTCTCGGGAATGGCGAGCTCTCCAAAGGCCACCCGGTCCATTCCCCTGCCTCTAAGCCTTCTCCGAGGGGCAGCTGTGCTACACTTCGGCCAAGTTCCCCTTTTCGGCATTAATGTGTGTGCATGCACGTGGGTGTGCACATGCATGCGTGTGCCCGGGTGTAAAGAACCCATGTCTGCCCAGAAGGAACACTAGATGTTTTCTTCCTTTGCCCATCCTCTGTGTTCTCTCAGCTTCCAGTGTTCCCTCCCTTGGAGGTCCCAGGCAGGGGGGAGGAAGGCTAGGTGTCTGGTGTGGAGGCTTCTGGGTCACAACATTTTCAGAGCTGGTCTTATTTATACTTCAGGCTGAGCCACAGGCTGGACTGGCCTCCCACCTGCCTGTCCCCTCAGCTGTCTTCCTAGAGGGTCCCTAAGCCCTGTGACTATGAGCCGGTTCTGGTTGCTGAGGGTCTGGGCTGCGGAAAGGGGTGCCTCCCTCCCTGCACTGGTGAACATGCTGGAATGGTAGCCGGTGGCAGCAGGGGAATATAGGATGGTAGTCCTGGAGGGAGAACACAGGCCTGTCTGGTCAGCATCAGCAGGCAGGGGCAGTGGCCGTCACCCACCAGTGGTGTTAGGGAAGAAATGCCCCTTGAGGCCAGGGGAAGAATGTGTCGCAGGCACTTTAGGGGCTGAAATGCCATCTTTCCTTCCCTCTTGATAGGTTTGGTTTGAAAACCCCTCCAATACCTGCTAACCAGCCCTGTCCAGCCCAGGCCTCTAGGGCCCCAGAGCCACAGAAGACCCCGAGGGATCCTGGGAGACACTGGAGGAGGGGTGCCACTGCATCCAAGCAGATCCTGTGCCCACTCCTAGCCCACTGCTTCCTTCTCATTCCCAGGCTCTCTCTCCCACCCCAACCCTCACTTAGGGGTTTTCCAGCCTCTCTGCTCCATCATATCCCCCCGCTGCAGGGAAGAGGCTGGAAGCTATGACAGAATGAGAACAAGGCCTGGCTCTGCAGTCTGGGACAGCCATTAAACCTTTCTGAACCTCAGTGTTCTCATCTTTAAAATGGGAGTGAGGAATACCCACATTCTACTTACTGCCTTGGAAGGATATCAATGATGCATTGTTGAGTGAAAACAGCAGGATGTGGTGCAGAATGCCGTGAAGATGGTCTGGAAGGAGATCCAATAAATTGTTGACAGAAGGTACCCCTGGAGTATGAGAGTAGCCAGGGAGAGGGCAGATAATGGGGGGGGGAGAATTTTCACTTTTACTTAATATACTGTGATACCGCTTGAATCTTATTTCAGCAAGTGTGGGCCTCTTTTGTAATAAAAAAAAAAACAAAGTAAGGGTTCTGTCTTAAAGGGCTATTGCCAGTTTTCAATGTGAATTTGTTGAGTGAGTGAATGAATGAATGAATGAATGAGTGTACATCTAGCTCAGGACATGCTTCTCTTTTCCCCTCTGAGCCGAGACTCAGGCTCTCCCTCCCCGCTTAGCCACGTTCTTACCCTGAAGGAGTTAAAACAGCAGCACTTCCAAAGCAGTGTAGAGGGGATCCAGAAGCCCCATGAGGCCTGGGTGGGATGTGCGGAGGGGAGGGAGGCAGCAACCCCTGCTCCTCCTCAGTCCCCAGCCCCCACAGGCCACTAGGGCCAGCCCACTCTGCTCGGCTCAGGACCTGCTTCCAATTACCCATGAAATCTGAGCTGGAAGAGACCTATTAAAGTCCCATTTAGTTTGATCCCTCTAGGGGCCAGGGATCTTTTCCGGCGACATTCCCCTCCTTGTCCGACTGGGACTCCAAGCCCTTTGGATGTTATCTCCTCCTGGGTCAGTATGTTGACAACTCCAGCTGTGACCCAGGCCACCCTGGAGCCTGAGCTGATCTAGGCCTGTTGTGGTTGAGGGGCCCCCAAACCCAGCTCTCTTCCTACCTTAGGGCCCTGTGAGATAGCAGGGCAGCACAGCAGGACCGGCCTACCTGCAGCCAGAGCCTGGGCCAGCCTGCACCCCTCTTTCCAGGCCGTTCTGCAGGTGGCCCTATGGCTCCTGGGCCTACCTGTTCAGCCCACAGGAAGCCCTTACTAGTAGGGCCATCTTTCACATGTTCCCAGTTGTGCCTGGTACAAGGTCCCATGTTTCATAACACGGGTTACATAAGAAACAATAAATAACGGTGATTAATGATCTCCTCCCCTCATCCCTGGGCTCGCCTTGGCCAGACCTCCCAGGGAAGGCACAGGAGCTCCAGGAGGAGGAGGAGGAGGGGAGCCCAGGGTGTGTCGGGGGGAGTCATTCACCCTCCCTGCCCCATTCTCCCTAAGCACCTCTACATGTCCTCTTCCATGACCACTCCCTGGAGAGCCAGACCAGGAAAAGCAAGGCTGGGACCCCAAAGCCCCTGAAGAAGGGGGGCCTCCAGCCCTGAGGCAGTGGCCCCAGAGCTCCTCTGACCTCAGCCAGGGAACACTGTCACATCCAGTTGGCCTTGGCTCCCTGAGGACCACCCGGTGAGGGATCGTGCCCACCGAGGCCTGCTGTCTCCCTGCACCCACCTCAGCACCCCTCCCAGTTTGAGCCTCTAATTGCCTTTCCACTGGGTGGGAGGCCCAGGGCTGCACTCCAAAGACTGGGCGGGACTGGGCTGGGCCTTTGGGGGTGGTCTGCTGGGAGAATTCTGGAGCAGCAGGGAGGGAGTGAGGAAGCCACTTTGGGGCCAGGGCTGGGGCAGCCACTTGGAGGTGAGAGGAGAGCAGCAGGAAATGAGGGATAAGAAGGTTCCGGAGGAGGGAAGGATCTTGGGAGCAGTGCAAGGAAGTACGCCTGACTAATTTCTCTCCCCAGATGCCCCTCTGGGCCCCCTCAGAGCTACAGAGGACAGAGCCACGACAGTGGGGAGGGGCACTTCTAAAGGTCATCCAGGCCAGTCTCTCACCTCTGACCCCCTCCACCAGCCCTGTGGGTGGATGTGGATCCTGTTGTGGGATCCATCTGTTTGAGGACACAGATTTTGTGGTCTTTGTCAGTGAAAGACACTCCTTCTTTGGGTCTAGCCTAAGCTTCCTCGCTGCACTTTAAGCCTTTATATCCTTGTTCGGTCTAAAGTGAGTTCACATTAACCTGTTGCTTTGTTTTTTCAAAGTTTAGTCCCCTGAGGAAGGAGGACCATAGACCTGGCATTCTGTGGGTACTCTGGCCTTGTCACCATCCCCTCTGCCAGGGCCCAGTGTAGGCAGCCCCTCACAGGCCTAGGGTGTAGGGTCTTGTTGCCTGGGGACCAGAACAGAACGATTATCTCTTGCTGGACACCTCCTGAGCCCTCCTAGTTCCGGTTACCAGCTCAGTGGGGGACAGGGGATACTGAGGCCTGGGGGCCAGGGGCCAGGTCACCACGGAGCCAGACCCCCGACACTCATAGCTGCTCACTGCCACAGCCTAGTGACCTTATAGGAATTCTGCATTTATCTCCGTCAAAAGTTAGGATGTCACATACAGCCCCTCCTCATGCCCCTGGAGGTTGGGAGGTGCATGGAAGGGAGACTGACCGGCCTTGGCCTTCCCCAGTAACCTGGGCTGGGCAGAAGAAAGTGTAGCAGGACACGTACACCCAGTGCACAGACAGATTTGCCTGCATGTGCAAGCACACACCTTCAACATACACAACCCCCCCGTATAGGTTCACGTGTGCTCACGTGCTTTGGCACACGGGGCCCATGTGCATTCACAAGTTCACTCAGACATGACGCACCTGCTCCCACACATGGAGAGGCACATTCGTTCCCACACATTTCTTAGCACACACACAGCTCCCTGTGCATATGCTTGCTGATATCTTCCCATGAACATACATGTATTCATCCACACACAATGACGTACTCATTTGCACTAACACAGACATTAATGGGAGGTTGTCAGCCGCTGCTTGGTTCAAATTATAGAACATATGATGCAGGTTCTTCAAAAGCCATTGGCTCTGGAGATCGGGGAGGGGCAGAAGACGAACCCTGGGCCCCCCTTATGCCCTTTCAAGAGCCACCAGCCTCCCAGGGCCATGAGACGCAAGGGTGGGTAGAATTTCAGTATGTGAGTGGTGGTGTGTGTTCTAAAGAAAGGAGATGGCCTGAGCAGGGGGAGTGGAGAGGGGCGGGTTCAGACCAAGTTTGGGGAAGGCTAGGGAACCACTTGACTAGAGTAGAGGGTTCTCTGGCACAGGCTAGGGGATTGATGAAGCCCAAAAGGGCAAAAGGCCTTTTCACAGTGGGGAGCCATGGAAAATGTTTGAGCAGGACACCATCAAGACCAGAAGCTTTTTTTTTTTTTTTTCCTTTGGGAAGTGTCATTCACTTAGTGCTCTGTGCCTCATTAGCAGGAGACACAGGAAACAGTGATTCTGCCTGGAACAGATGGGGAGGAGCACGAGCTTCACATCTGACATGGGCCTCAAAGGATGGATAGGAATTGTTTAGACAAGGAGGGACAGAAAGAAGGACCAAAGCTGAACCTGGCAGCTAGGGGAAGGAGGACTGAGTTACTACTCACGTGTGCCCTGTCGAGCCGAACAAAGGTTGTCTCAAGGAGCTGAACACAGTGTCTATGCCAGAATCAGGAGCACAGGCAGCTATGACCAGGTCCACCAGGATGATCAAAAAGAGGCGAGCAAACAGTGCCAGATGCTTCCTGGGACGGGCTGACCTGACCCTGGCAAGCAGGGGACCTGGTCTGAAGAAGTGAGGGCCGTTAGGGTGAGGAGAAAGAAGGAAGTTTCAGAGTCAGCTGGCTGGCCTTCCAGAGGGACCCATGCAGGGCTCAGAGGCACCCAGATAAAGAAGGGGTGGAGGTATGGAGACCACCTGGCCCTAATCCCTGTCACATCCCCTCACTGGGAAACCTAACTAAAGACTGCCTGTCCAGCCTCCACCCACCCACGACCCCACCATCCTGCTGAGATTTGTCACTGAAGGACCCAGCATTCCAGATTCCAGCCCCGCCACGGTCCCATTGCCAACCTCCATCTCTTCGGAGCGGGAAACACCACATCCCAGCTGTCTGTCCCAAATCCACCTGGAGGCCAGCCAGCTTGGCTGAAGCCCAACTTAGGCCAGACCCTGGAGACGCTGCCGGGAAGAGGCCAGGACTAGAAGGAAGCGGCTGAGCCAAAGTCGGACCCCTTTCTGGGCCCTACCCTGTAGGATTCCCCCCGGCACACCCATGGGCTTGCCTATTGCCACATACTGAGTGACTGGTCGCCTGGACTGCAGACTCTAGGCCTTTCTGTGCAGTTCCGAAGAGATACAGGTTGCCATGACAGCCAGTGGTTGGATTCCACCCTGATTGCCAAAGGCCTGGAGCCCTGGCTTTGGGCCCCACTCGGGATAGAAGTGAATCTGTTGAGAACCCAGAATCCTATCGTGCAGACTTGAAAGCTTGTCAACAGGCTTGCGCAGAGACCCTCACTCTGAAAACAACTTCCTCCTTCTTCCCCCACCCTCCCATCCTCAGCAGCCCAAGGCTACCAACAGCAGCAGCAGCTCTCAGTGCGGGGTTGGGGGGGGGGGGCACCATCACCACTGCAGAAGAAGAAAGGTGTGGGGGGGGTGCCCACGGCTGCTGCCCCCTCCCTGGTTCGCCCTCTCATCCTCCAGACACCAGCCCCACTGGCCCCCCAGCCTCCCAAACTGGCTCCTTTCTCCCTTCCCTTCTGCTTTATTCTCTACTCATTCAGCTCCCACCCAGGAGACACTTTTCTGCTGCCCATGGCAACTGGGTGCCACGATTTGTTTGCCACGTTCCATGCAAATTCCCTCTTTGTCCCTTTTGCGGACCAGAGAGAGGAGACAGAGAAACCCAGAGTCAGGGCAGGATAGAGAGAGTCAGAGGACACAGCATCTGAGAAACAGTCCCCAAGGACACCTGGGGGCTGGGGGCGGGATGGAGACACAGAAGAGGATGATGAGACAGAGGCCCAGGGGACTCTGAGCAGTGCCACACGAGGAACAGCTCAGGTGCTCCTGCAGGGACTGAGATCCTGGAAGGGTCACCTGGTAGGCCCTGTCAGGGGCGAGTTAAGGGTGTGATTTTGCAGTCAGAGACGTGGGGGTGCCTCTTACATGCTGTGTGACCTAAAGCAAGTGCCTGCACGTCTCTGTGTTTGGGTTTCCTCAGGGAAAATGGGCCTACGGCTGTACCTGCTATTCTTGTGAGACACAAATAAGAGCTCCTGGCACCTAATAAGCAAACTCTAGGTTGGGCTATTATTACTCTTATTTTCAGAGCTTTGGTTTCCCTTTTTGTCAGAGGGAGATAATAATACAGATACACCCCAGCGGCGGTGGGGAGTGAGTGGTGCATTCGGTAGATATCGTCGACGAGGGGGTTCCACTCCTGGCTCGCCTGCCCCAGGCCGGGGTCCACCCCAGATCCCAGCCCTGCACCTCGCTGTGCCGCCGAGGCCCCTGGGGCAGGCCCCGTGCCCAATCAGGCAACAGGTGGCAGGGCCGGCAGAGCACAGGTGCAGCCTTGCAGGGGATGTGGGGGGGTGGTCCCGCCTGTTTCCTCCCCACGCACCGCTTCCCCCAGCTGCTGGCTGGGCAGGCCGTGCCTGGGAGGAAAGCTGGGTGGAGGGAGGTAGCAAACACAGCCACGTGCAGCCCTGCAGCCGGGGCTGAGTAAGCCTAGCTTCCTGCAGCCACCGTCAGCAGCTTTAGCAACAGTGGCCAGTGGGCGGCTCACAATGCCTGCTGGGACAGGAGCTCTGCTACCGGGCAGGGTCACTTCCCTGAATTGTCCTCACCACCGGCTCCCCCCACCCCCAGCACATCTGGCCAGCCTGCCCGCTTGCCTGCTTGGGGAACCATGGAATGCCCAGCTGGAACCTGACTCCACCATCCTGGGTGGCAGCCAGCATCCAGGCCTCACTAGGCCAGGAGGGGCGGTGGCGGGGGGGCTTGGCCGGGCACTTGCTCTGGGGCTCGGACACAGCGTGAGGCTGGGGTCTGCAGAAGAGCCAGGCTGGGTCCGAATTGGGCCCACGCCCACTGTACCCTCCAACAGGCAGCAAACATGAGTGTCCACCCTGTGCAGGGCTCTGCACAAGGACCGGGCTCAGGCCACCCTCTCTGCAGCCCTCAGTGGCAATGTCTCTCCCTATCTTGGTGGGAGTAACCCGCTGTATGACCTTGCACAGGCCCTGCGACCTCTACCTGAGCTTTCTCAGCCAGCAGACGTCCAGCCGGCAGAAATGCAAATGGCCAGGACTCATGTGGAAAAATGTTCAAATTGACGGCCTAGTAACAAGGAAACATATCCGGAGCCAACCCTGAAATACTACTTTCACAGAACTGATGGCAGAGGTAAAAGACTGGTAATACGGAAGTTGCCAGGGGGTAGAGATCTCTTCACTCTTGGGCATTGCAGGGAACAGTGTGAGCTGGAACAGTCCTTCTGTAGGACAACTTGATGACAATAAGCATCAAAAGTCCTTGACCTAGAAATTCTACTCCTAGGAATTTAAGAGACCTGACCAACAGATATGTATAAAGATGCTCACTGTAGCATTGTTAATAACAGAGCAAACATTACATATAACCTAAATGCCCGATTATAGGTAGATTTGAAAAGAAAATTTTAGCCACGTGGTTGCATGGGGATACGATCATTAAAAATGACACCAAGTAGCAGCACTCTCAAACTTGACACATTTTTTTTTTTTTTTTGACAGAGAGAGAGTGTGAGCACACATGGGGAAGGGGCAGAGGGGGAGAGAGAGAGAGGGAAAGACAGAGAGAGAGAGAGAGAGGGAGGGAGAAAGGGAATCCCAAGCAGGCTCCACGCTCAGTGCAGAGCCCCACAGGGGCCGGATCCCACAACCGTGAGATCATGACCTGAGCCAAAATCAAGAGTCAGACACTTAACTGACGGAGCCACCCAGGTGTCCCCGGCACTCTCAAACTTTAAGAGACATAAGAATTGCCTGGGGATCTTGTTAAAATGAAGATTCTGATTCAACAAGTCTAACATCAGATCTAAAACCCCCCATTTCTAGCAAGCTCCCAGGTGATGCTAATGCTGCTGGACCCATAGAATTTTCACTGCTGATAGGAAAAGCCATCACTAAAATATGATAGAATGGAGAAAAGCATGCTACCAAACAATAAGATGCCATTTTTATAAGAAAAAAAGATATATGAGGGGCACCTGAGTGGTTCTGTCAGTTAAGTGTCCGACTTCAGCTCAGGTCATGATCTCAGTTTATGAGTTCGAGTCCCACATCAGGCTCTGTGCTGACAAGCGCAGGGCCTGCTTGGGATTCTGTCTCCCTCTCTCTCTGCCCTTCCCCCCACTTGTGCACACACATGCTCTCTCTCTCTCTCTCAAAATAAATAAACTTAAAATATGTGTGCCTTGAAAAAACCTAGAGGGATATACAACAAAATATTAATAGGGGTTTTTATGAATGATGAGGTTGGGTGATTTTTATTTTAATCTTTATGCTAATTCATACTTTCTACAATGAATTTATATTATTTAATGAAAACAAAGTGACTGTGCAGCTTAGGCCACACCCCGAACCTGAGAGGTGAGTCTTGCGGGAAGGGGAAGCATTGCTGAGACCAGTTAGAAGTGTTTCCCTTGGTGCAAGAACCAGCCCTGAACCAGAAAGGCCTGGCCAGGCAGCCTGGGAGAGGGAGTTCTTTGGACTCGGCCAGGAAGAGGGGGCAAAGTTAGGGGGACCCCAGGTGGTAGGCTAGCAGATGAGCCCTACATGTGGAAGCAGGCACAGGCCTGGAACTGAGGCCACCAGGACCCTGACACTGGAACACAAACGTCTCAGGCTCTTGCACTGACCAATTCCTGTTCCCTCGGTGTTTGTGGCCCTTTTGTCCTCCCTTCCTCGGAGCACCCGCTGGAACCAACAGGGTGGGAGCAGTGGGAGTCAGGAAGTGAGACACCCCAAGGGAAGGCGAACCTCGTTTCGAGGGCCGAAATCAGAATCCCAAGATGGCTCCTCAGAAGCTCTTCTCCCAGGACCAACCTCCACGGAACTGGGTTTTCTTTGATGGGGAACAGGTTTTCTGCACAAAGGATGCTGCATTCACCTATCGAGGGACGGGGAATGCTCTAGAGAGGACTGTTACGGGTCTGCTCAGTATTTTGTGCGGTAACCTGCTGGATGTGCTTAGGTAGGCCCTGCAACTTAGTCTACTGAGCTTTCTCAACCATAACAGAGAGGAAAGTTACCTGGGGTCTTGTGGGCCTCCCAAGACAGCAAGCTTCAAAGACTTAAAAAAAAAAAAAAATTCTCTTTTCACGTTGTAAAAGGATATACCAAAGCTGAGAAGCCCACCTATCCTTTGTCCTCTTTTAGAGAGAAGATGACACAACCCTTCCGTATTGCCCCGTGGGGTCCACCCCCCCAGACATCATACCTGCCCCGACCACAGGCACTAGAAGTTTCATTTTTCTATGCCACTAGTTCTTAAAGTATGAACAGCATATGAGATGACTTGGGCATGTTTTTTGTTTTTTTTTTTTTAACTTTTCACGTATGTATTTATTTTGAGAGAGAGAGAGTGCGCGTGCAGGGGAGGGGCAGAGAGAGAAGGAGAGAGAGAATCCCAAGCAGGCTCCATGCTGCCAGCGCAGAGCCCGACACGGGGCTCGAACCCACGAACTGTGAGATCATGACCTGAGCCGACATCAAGAGTTGGACACCTAACCGACTGAGCCACCCAGGTGCCCCAATTTGGGGCATGTTTGTGATCATTTCGGCTAGTCTTTAATAACACTGAAATCATGGAGTGAGAAAATTATCTGCCTTCCAATCCTCTTTCCATCCTCCTGATGAGTCAAGGAGAAAGCCTCAGTTAGGGGCTAATGTGTCTCTCATACCTCATAAACAAAAAGAGAGCAGGCCCCAGGCTCAGAATCCTCACCGGCAACAACCACCTAGAGTTTAATTGATTTTTACAGTTACCTTCCTAAGGTAGGGCTATGACGTTTCCTTTAAAGTTAGTTCCTTTTTAAAATGAATCAGTATACACAAACAAATAAACAACAGTGTAGGTGATATTTGGATATGGCGAGCATCAGGAATGTGCCATCTTCCCCCTGGAGAGAGGCGGGGAGGGGTCCCTCGGATGGACTCTTCTGAGGAACCCCCCAACCCCGACCCCCAGCTGCAACTTACATCAGCTCTGGGTCTTAGGGGCGACGCCTTAGCTTTTCTTCCTAATCTTGCTGGTTTTGAGTGTATCAGGGGCCAAGGGTGTGCCTTAGGCCCCGGTACCCAGCAGGGGGCCTGGAACAGGGTAGGTGGCATTCAAAAAGTGCTGAAAGGCCTGAGGTCAGAGGTCAGGGCTGAGAAACCGAGTTTGGTCCAGGTCCCTTTCCAGCTGCGTGGCCCCGGACAGCTCAGTTCCATCTCCTCACTGGATGCCTCACAGGGGTGTTTTCAGCCCACTAAGTATATGAAAGGGGGTTGGAATCACCAAATCTCTATAAGGGATCCTGAATTTTATTACTGGTCGAAGTACAAATCCAGTGTCCCTGAAAACTGAGTGCAGACACTGAGAAGTGAAGACAAGGTAGGACGAAAAGAAGGGGCGGTGAGACGGGGTGGGACGCAGGGGAGCTGGCAGGCGGGATGCCCAGGACCATGCTCCTCCTTCACAAACTGATCTAGGTTTGGGAGGACCTGGAAACCACCCCCTGTGACTTCAGGCATAGCACCACGCCCCCTAGCCTGCCCCCGAGACTCCCCAGCAACGTCTAGCACAGAAAGCCTGGTCTTTGGAGTCACGTAACTAGTGTTCAAGTTCCAGCCCAGCCACTCGCTAGCTGGGTGACCTGAGATAAGTTAATCTGTTTGTGGCTTATCATTCTCCTCCACTAAAAAGGGGCCGGTGCTAACTCAGGGCTGTTGTGAGGATGGAATGAGGACAGACGTGTGCATGTGAGATTGCCACATAGTAACTGCTCAGTAAGTGTAGGTTCTCAGGCGCTCCTGCAGGTTCCCGGCAGAGAGATAGGCAAGTGATTCAAGGTATGTGAGGTCATCTTGGAGCATTTGATTAGCACTTGAGGAGAAGTGGACTCCCTGAAGGTTTCCTGACCTAAAGCTAGAGCTGGCAAGGTGGAGAGTGCAGTTGTAGATGTCTGCCTTTAGCCCAACTGCCCCTCTGCTCCTGCCCCTTACATTTTACCCAAGGCAGGAGGCAGTGCTGGCCCTTAGGGCCTCCAGGGCTATAGACTCAAAGCCCCTGTTCTTCTCCAAGACGAGGGGAGCTGGGGGCAGAGGAGGATCTTTGGAGAAGCAGCCAAATGTTCTTTGACTCACAGAAGAGCCTGGGGCCCAAAGGGCCAGCTGGAGGTCCACTGTCTGTCTGTTGAAGGCTCTGCTAGACTTTCTGTCTCCTCCACCCCTGGGAATCCAACCATAAGAGGAACTAATCTGGCTCCCCTCTGCTCCCCTCGCCCCCAACAGTTTCCTTCCTGTGCTCTCTGGGGGAAGATGAGCGCTGGGAAGGGAGGGATGTGGCTGGTGAGGCGGGTCCAGCTCAGCTGGGCCACATCTGTATCCTTAACAGTGGCCTCCCCATTCCTGCTTCAAACTGCAGGGGAATAGGAGAGCCCCAGTTCTCCCCAGGAAACAGTGATATGACTCACTCCCCAGGACAAGCCATGGAAGAATGCAGCATTTTTCTATAAAACTCATGTAGAACTGTAGAACTCATTTTTTTCCCACCTTTATAAGGCAAACTGTGGAGCAGCACATATGTTAACAGAAAACTCCAAAAATAACTGTGACTTGAGTGAGACAGAAGTTTATTCACCTCTTTTATAAAATAATTCTGAATATAAGCAAGCCGGGGCTGGTATAGTGACCCTGAAAATTTTTAGGGATCCAGTGTCCTTCCAACTCATCTTCCTGGTCCAAGATGACTGCACACGCTCCTACCATCATAGTTGAGTCCCAGGCAAAAACTTGGCAGATAGAAATGCTTCTCTCTTTAAAGAGACTTCCCAGAGGTCAAACCCAATGCTTCCACTTATTCCTAGAACCCTAAGATGCCCTGAGGGGCAGAGATTGGCTAGAACTAAGTCATCAGGCCATAGCCTGCTGTAAAGAAAGCTTGGAAGTGAACTTTTATCTGGGTAGCACTGTCCTGTCCCATCTTCTCCCATAGCCACAACCCAGTTCAGGCTACTTTCCGTTCTGTGATGACCACAGACCTAGTCTTCCTGCCTCCAGGCCAAACCCACCACCTGCCCAGAGTTTTTCTATAAAATACACATCTGGCCATTTCACTCTCCTGCTCAAGAACCTTCAATGGCTCCCTGGAGCCCTTGGAATAAACTACGAACTCTGCCTTCAAAACACTTCACAATCTGATCTCAGTCTTCCCTTCCAGATCTTGCTGATCTCCAGACACAGTCCCTCCCCTCCCTTGCACACAGTCCAGCCCCCCCCCCCCGCCCCAGATTCCTCGATGGCCCTCAAATAGTTCATACCTCAGCAAATAATCCATACCTCCCCTTGACTGCAATGCTCCTTTGGCCTTTCGATTCCTGATAAATTTCCATCTATCCTGTAAGACGCTGAATAAGCATTACCTTCTCTATGCAAAGCCTTTCTTGCCCCTCTGTGGACCTCCTGGGAATTTTCTGGGACATTCTCTTTCAGAAGTCTGAAAGTCCTCGAGAGGATAGGCCATCTAAGATTTAGAGCTGCTCACCTGCCTATGACCGTGAGTCATGGCAGACGCTTTGTAGGGTTTTGTTTGCACAGACTTGGTATGGTTTAAGACAACATTAAACCCTTCCCGCTGGATTAGAAGCCCCTCGAGGGCCACCACCTTGGTGGCCCCACCACTGAGCCCAGGGACTGGCACTGAGTAGGGCTGAATGCGCAAAGAACCCAAAGAAGACGCAGCTCCTTCTCTCCCCCGTCGTTAGCTTGAGTCCTGCTGCTTCACCGGCTGGCCCCCACGACAACCTGACCAGTGGCTAACACCCCCAGAGATGACATTACAAGGGAACAGATATGAGCCATCACAGGGATCCTCACCCACATCCACGCTGTTCCGATTATGAGACGTTTAGTCTGTACTGTCTCCCCTGGCTTTTTTTTTTTTTTTTAATTTTTTTTTTTAATGTTTATTTATTTTTGAGACAGGGAGAGACAGCATGAACGGGGGAGGGTCAGCGAGAGAGGGAGACACAGAATCAGAAACAGGCTCCAGGCTCTGAGCTGTCAGCACAGAGCGTGATGCGGGGCTCGAACTCACGGACCGCGAGATCATGACCTGAGCCGAAGTCGGATGCTTAACCGACTGAGCCACCCAGGCGCCCCTCCCCTGGCCTTTTGACCCACAACAGAGACGGCGTGATTCCTGACAGAAACAGAACCGTTCCTCCACCCCGGGGTCCTCCGCATCAGTGTGAACACCGAGCAGAGACTCCAGGCCTCTGGTCTCCCTGCCAGTTCTGGGATGTTGAGTGACAGCCTTCAGACCAGAACGGCTCTCTCCCTAGACTTGGCAGCCTCTGGACACGGTGTCATGAGGTTGAGGAGCTGGGGACGGGTCTTTGGGTTGCTGTTTTCCTCAACACACGCAGGTGCCCGGGGAAGTCCCTCAGTGACTACCTGGAAGGCAGGCTTTTTTTTTTTTTTTTTTTTTTTCTTCCTTTGGGGGAGTGCCTACAGAACGTTGTCGTCGCACTGCCACCTTGAAGACACGGCTGGGGCATGAAGACCTTCTTCCCCAAGAAGCCCCAGGGCCCTGGTTCTAGGCTCCATATCCCTTCCCCTTTCACAGAATCTTCCAGTTTCCGGGGTGAATGCCTTCCCTGGGGGAAAGGATGGCCAGGATTCTCAGGCCAGGGAGATCCAATATTTATCTCGATTCTCCACCGCCACCCCACACACACACACCACACACGCCAGCATCGTCTTCCCCACCCTTTTTGTTCCCAGAGCACTTTGCACCTTGATTCTGGTTTTTCAGATGCTCATTCATAATTATCTGTGATTGTCTATGAACGAGACTCACCTCCGCCTCCGAATATTAAGTGACACAGAGAAGGGGCCCGATGGTGGTGGATGCCCTCTTCTCTCCCATCCTCTCCCAGAATTCCCACTCAATGGAGAAGGAGGACCCTGAGGTTAGCTCCATCCCTTGGAGGGCAGAAGAATAATCTAGAAGACTTATCTCAATCTAGAAGAATAATCTAAAAGCCTCCTCTGGGAGGTTTTCCTGCTATCTATGGTGACCGTATCCTGGTGATCATGGTGAGGTCAGCTTGCAACTTGGTGGGGGGTGATCTGGCTTCCCTCTTTCCCCTTTCTGCAGGAAATGATCAGAGCTGAATTTGTTGAGCACATACGGTGTCCCAGGCCCTGTGCTACGTGACGGACTTCCACTTTCTCATTTAAACCACACAATCAGCCTTTGAGTTGGAGTTAGCAAGCTGAAAAGACTAGCCTAAGGTCACGTAGTGAGGGAGAAGCAGACTCTGTCCCCCGCACAACACCGCCTTCTTGGACAGCCTCAGCTGGTCCTCGTCCATCCCTCTCCCTTCTGGGGCTTGCTCGCTGAAAGAATTCACTCTCTCAAAGTTCACGTCCTCGCCTGAAACGTGAGAGCCGCAATACTTCCCTCAAAGGTGCCTGTGAGATTCCCTTATATTCAGCATGTCAGGCACAGAGCCCGGTGCACAGGAGGTACCCCCCCCCCCCCCGCCATCGTCCCGCAGGCCTCCCCGTTGGGGTGGGGGAGGAGAAGGGTGACCCGCCATCGCCATCACCAACCACCCAGCTGTCGCAGAGGCGGGACAGCCCCGAGCTGTCGGCTCCCTGAGCTCCTGTTCCACATCACAGCCGATTAGTTACAAATAGCTTCCTCTCCTCCCGTATCACTTACACAACAGAGAGAAAGAGGCGATTGTTCCTGAGGAGGAAGGTCTCCCAGGCTCCTCTCACCAGGGCAACTGAGAGACGCATGGTGGGGGGAAGAAGAGGGGCAGGAGGAGAAGCAGGGCGTAGTCACAGGAGAGGAGGACGTGGAGGGTCCCCGCAGTTGGGGAGGGACTGCTGGACATCCACCCTGGTGGACAGTGTGCAGGCAGGGGACCAAGGCTTAGCAAGGCTCCTGAGCTGGGAGGGCAGGCGAGGGAGGCAGCTCTGGCAGCCGCTCGTGAGCCCGATTCCTCGACATCAGCCTGCCCAGTGGCTCCAGTTGGGGAGGGGCTGCCCCCCTCGTTGGGTAGCCGCAGCACAGCAGGTGCCTGGCCTCTGGATTTCTCAAGAGCTTTGGACACCACCGGGATCTGAACAAATGCCCTCCCTCAAAGCAGCCGTGACTGGCCAGCCCTCCAGCCCCTCTGGTTTCAATAAAGCTCAATCTGGGACTCAGCGTCAGAGAGGCTGCTGAACACGAGGTGCTGGCTGTGGCCCCAGAGCCTCCCTTTGCCCTTGGTGGTCCTTGACTCTGCTGTCACCGCTAAGCTAGGTCCCTCCGTTAAAGGCGAAGGCCGAGCACGCACAGAGGACCCCTTTGTCATCCTCTTAGCGCAGCTGAGACCAGCTGGCATTTTCACAAAGGGCTTTACTAAATACTAAGGGAGAACAAAAGGGAAATAATTACAGAAAACACGAAAAACCCAGCCCTGGCTGCCAAGTGCCCAAAGTACAGGTTTCCGATCCTTTGGTGACGACGCGTCGCCCCAAAGGCCTGGGACAAGGCGGCGGGCACCTTGCCTGGCTTCCCTTGTTCGCAGCCCTCGTGGCGGGTGCCATCTTGTTTCCCACCCCTGGGAACCGCTGGATCACCCGTGGGCTCTGCTTTGGTCTCCTTTCCAACTTGACCCCACCCCAGGCCCCCCACTGGGTTCTGGTCTCTGGCCAGAAGCATGAGCCTTGTCCCCCGGGGGCTGGCGGGGCTGTGGTGACCAACCCAGGGCGTGATTACATAGTAATGGGAGGTTGTCCTCCCACACTTAACCCCTACAGAGAGGCCCACCCAAGTTGTATGGAGCATGGGGTCTCGGAGGGCTGCCTCTGAAGACTGAAGGACAATTGGGTAAGGAATGGGCAGACTTGGGACGTCTTCCCTGTAGGGAGAGGAGAGAGTGCTTGGAGGATTGATCCAACTCAACAAACATTACGTGTGCCAGGCACTGGACAAGGTGCTGGCAATCCAAGGGTGAACAGGTGTCTGCCTTCTCAGACCTAGAGTCTGAGGGAAGACGGACAAGCAGCTGGGCAGTGATGAGACTATGAGCCGGGTGCTGTGATGGAGAGGCAATTCAAGGTGCTGGGAGGACCTGGATGAGGAGGGCCTCACCCAGTGGCCGGCAAGGCTATCAAGCCTGCCTGAAGAAGTTCATGGAGATGGGGCGCCTGGGTTGCTTAGTCAGTTAAGCATCTGACTCTTGGCTTCGGCTCGGGTCATGATCTCATGGTGTGTGAGTTCAAGCCCCACGCGGGGCTCCGTGCTGCTGATGCAGAGCCTGCTTGGGATTCTCTCTCCCTCTCTTTCTACCCCTCCCTCCCACTCTCTCTCTCTCTCTTAAAATAAATAAATAAACTTAAGAAGAAAAAGTGCATGGAGAGAAGGAAAGGGGCTCAGTGTTAAGGCTGAGGTGGGCCCACAGGAGACCCTAGCCCAGGGGGTAGGAGGAGAAGGCAGATGAAACTGACCAAGCAGCTTCCTGCTGGTGACCTTGGCTAGTTGGTGGCTACAGCTTGTCCGGCCTATAAAGTGGAAAGGCCCTCGGCCCAAGCTGCCGGCTGCTGCTGTCCCTGCCAGCCAGGAAAGGAGAGATTCTAGTCCTTGGAGATGCTACTTCTCACCCACCTATGCCACAGCCAGGTCTGGGGCTCAGGGACAAGGTCACAGGGAGTGTGCTTACCTCGTGCCACCTGAGACAGATGCTGAATTGTCATCAAGGGAGTAGGAAAAGTCACAGTTGGGAAATAGTTCAGAGGATCAACACAATGAAAAGGCTAGGCCAAAATGGGAAAATGAGTCAGGAAGCTGAAAGGCAGGAAATTGGGATGGGTCGAGGCAGGTGTTTTCAGGCTAAAACCATGACTAATGCAAGGTGTGGGAAGCCCGGTGTGCTGGGACGGCCTTGGGAGGAAGGGGCCTGCCTGGCAGCCTGGTGTGCAGGACTAGAACCCACAGCTTCTCAGGGTGACTATTGTCATGGCCCAGACCCTGTGTTTACCTATATTTGTCCGACTCCCTGCGACAGGGTCGGCTCCAGGCCTGGGTGAGGGCTGCTCCCTGCCACACATTGTCAACCTTGCAGAGTCTGTCAAGCACCCACTCTGCTCCAGCAAGGGGAAGCCTCCGAAAAACATTCAAGACACGGGCCCTACCTTCTAGGTAGGTAATCTGGTTGGCACAGAAAGCTTATGCCCGCTGGACAGAACTTGGAGAAAGACTTAGGCTGACCCTCACCTTGCTGCTTAGTAGCTAAATGACTATGGGGAAATCACTTCGGCTCCCCGCCTCTCCATCTTCCCATATTCTAAATGGGAATCACGAAAACGAGCTCCCAGTGTTATGGTGGCATTCAGCCGAGCTGATGTGGCTCAAGCGCCAGGCACAGCGCTTGGCCCATAGTAAGTGCTCACTGAACACCATTTCTTTCCCGGCGACGACGCGTGATTGCGGTGATAACCAGTCCCCTGTGGAGTTTCGAGCATTGGTTCTGCCGGTGGATCTACTCAAAAGGCCTTGATGACAGCTGGGGCCCGATCGCCTGGATGGTGATGGGGAGAATACAGGGCACAGGAGGCGGAGGAAGGAGTGCGCATGCATTCACTCGGACAAGCCAGTCCCTCCATCGTCCTGCTCCTCTGCAATTGGCAGAAGCAGAAAATTCTTTATTTTCTATCTGTCTCATGTCCGTGATGGCAAAGACCCTGCCCTGTAACAGGAGTGTTTTTGTATCTCTAATAAGAATCCAAAGTTGAATCAGAAGTCAGGCTGTTAGTCCTGACTTGCGACAGGAGCATTATTCCCACTTGGGACGGAGGAGGCAGTGGTGGTGGTGGGGGGGGGGGGCTCTGAGAAGTACCGGAAGTCACTTTAGGTTATGCGGCTGGTAAGGACTGGGGCCATGATCCAGGGGAGCAGAGCCACCAGCATGCCCGCCTGGACTGGATGTGAGCAAGAGTGAGCTCCTGTCTAACCCATGAAAATGTTGGGTCTCGCTGCTTTCGGCCCCCAGCCTACCGTAGCTAATTCATCTCACAACCCAAGAAGCCAGGTTTAGAAGGGTGCGGTCCCCAGTTTAGTGACAAAAACAAAAAACAAAAAACAAAACACAGGCACACTTGTGGGAACCACAGACATGGTCCAGGCATTCCGTTCGCTCAAGAGTGTAGAAGGAGGGTACAGCATCCCCAGCTGTCTGTACCTGTCCCTCATGAACCGAAGCCTTGAGGGAACCCCTGCGCCACACCCCCAGCACCTGGGCCAGTGCCTAAAGTATAGTAGGACTGAAGCAATATGGGTCAAATTAAAGAATGAATACAAACACATGCACATAAATAACATATGCATCCCTATACACACATTTACAGGCAAATATGCCCAATGCATAAGTGCTGAAAACATTCAGTTATAGGCAGCCATATACAATACAGATATTTAAATATACACACTCATGCACAGCACATGCTTGTGCCCACGTACACAAATCCAAATCCAAAATAAGAAACACACATAAACACATGTGCTATGCCCACACAGACATTATGGACAAACATACATGATCCAGGCATGCACGGATCTGCTCACCCCCATACACATGCACAGCAATGCCCAGACACCCCCCACCATGACCCTGGGCCCAGGAAGGAGTCTGTCAGCTCCATGAGTCCTACCTAACATGCTGGAGCTCGTCAGAAAGTTCCTTGCAGCCCCCGCTTAGCTGGCGGACGACTGGCCCCTGGCTCTTGGACCTCCGGGCTTGGCCAGGCAGGGAGGCAATATCTCCGGCAGCCCCGCGTGGGTGGGCAGGCAGGCAATGGACACAGAGGTCACTGGGGTGAGAGCTGGGGCTGCCCTGGCCTCTCTGCTCTTGGCTGGAATGTGAGCAGTAAGGGGCTGCCCCCCAGGCCTCTCCCCTCCCACAGTGCCCACCAGCCCCAGGCCCAGGCCAATCCCTGAATCCTGTCGGGTTCTTGCAGCCAGGGAGCTGTGCATGGAGAGTGGTGGGGTGATGAACGCTCAAGGACCATGGCAGGGCGCACACAAATGCACAGAGATGCACAGTCATACACAGAAGCCGGTCTGGATATTTATCCACACGCAAAGACACAGGCAGGCATACAAATTCCCAATCCTACTGAAAGGCACATTCAGACGCTTCCAAACACACCTGGAGACACAGAAGAGACACGTACACACACGTAATCACTCAAGCATGCAGAGATATGAGAGACCAGACCCACACACAAGCCGCACTCGGACATACATACGGCAGACATAGGCACGCAGACCACATGGACCCAAAGCACATGTGGATCTCCACAGTCACGCACCAGTGCCCACGCGTGCACACACAGACGCACACAGATCCCTAGAGGCAGACCCCTGCTGAGTCGGAGATTTCCGTCTCCTGGGATCCGGAGGAAATGCTGCACTAGGCCACTCTCAAACCACATGTAGCGGCCTGAGAAAACTGCCTTCCCACAGGAGGAAACAGTGCTGAACCCTCAGCCAGGTGCCCGCAGCTGGGCTGCCCTACTGTCTGAGTGCCTGACCAGGAGGATGGTGCCTGGGGTGCAGACACAGTTCTGGAGTCACGTGGCTTGCATTTTGTTTCCGTCAATTCCTCAAAAACACACGCGCGCACACTTTTCAAGAGCGCATGTACATGCGCGACGTATACCGGCAGGGGCACTCTGGGAACCTCAGTTTCTTCATCTACAAAATGAGGTTAACAAGCCTTTCGCCCCCCGGGGATTGTGGGGACGGCATAGGTGGCACTGTAAAAGGCCAGACCAAACTGCTGCCTTCCTAGGGGTCTGGAGTTGCAGTCTCTTCCGGGGCCGCGACAGTCAGGAGCCTCCCTGGCAAATGTTGCGCTCCACTACCTGGATGCCCGCACCCACGCCAGCCCAGAGGAGCGGGAGCGCAGCCGCCGGCCCCTCTCGGGGTCGGCCCTGGGTGCCGCCTGGGTCGCGGGCGTCCCGCGGGAAGCTGCGGGCTGGGCGGCGGCGGGGCGGGAGCGGCCGCCGCGGGGGCGCCCCTTCCGCGCACTGCGGGCCGGGCGCTCCCGGGTCCGCGCGGCCTCAGCGGCAGCCACCCGAGGGGGCCGCTCCCAGGCCTCGTCGACGGTGGGCGGGGCTGGCCTGTGGCCCCGCCCCTCTCACGGCCCTTGAAACCCAGTCGCCAACAGGCTGCAGTCCCAGAAGGGAGCTGCTGTCTGAGGAGGAGGCTGCCTCTCCACTGGCCTCCACGAGAGGCCCTGGGGTCGCGCTGGGCGCCCGAAGGGACCTCCCCAGGGACCCGCCTGCCCCACACCGCCCCGCCCCGCCCGGCGCTCCGCATCAGGTGCCCCAGCCCCAGCCCTACCTGCGGACTTCAGGCTCCCGGGGCTTCCAGAGGATGCTCGGGCCACCTGCGGTGACCTCGGAGCAGCAGTGAGGTCCTCTCCTCCTGTGCCAGGGGCTCCCCCAGGGGGCCGAGCATGGTGGTTTTCCCTTGGAACCTCCTGGCTTGGGACGTCTGAGAAGATGCCTGCCATGAGGCTGTTCACTTGCTTCCTGCAGCTCCTGGCTGGGCTGGCACTGCCCGCTGTGCCCCCCCAGGTAAGACCTATCCCAGCCCCGGCCTGGCCCCCCCCCCCCCTTATCTTCCCAGCCGCCAGCACTGGGGGCAGGGGCTCTGAAATCACAGACCCACTCCTGGGAGAGGCACCTCCATGGATGTCCACACACTTCCCAGGAGCCAGGCTGGACCACATCTTCTGGGAGAAGACCTCAGGCTGGGCTGTCCCAGACTCAAGCTCCGGGGTCTGTCTTGGCGGGGGCAGGGAAGCCACAGGGAAGGGAGGGAGGTTTCCTGTCTGGCCCCTGGAGCCCTGGTGGCTTTGCTAAAAGCATCTCTCCACTAATCCCAGGCGGGTCCCTGGCCTTGTGGTCAGGGTCGAGGCCCCATGACCAGGCAGGCGCCCCCAGGACCTCTGACCTGGCCTGGTGGAGGGGAAGCCAGCGGAACAGGCCATTGGTGGGGAGGCTGGACCCTGCCCCCACCAGGGTTCTGGGTGAGCCCAGGGCTCCTGGGTGGGCTGAGGGTGAGACAAGAGGTCCTGCTGTGCCCTCTTTCCCGGGTGGGCAGTCAGAGTTCCTGAGTGCAGGGCCTGGGGAAGCGAACAGGGCCCTTTTCCCAGGAGCTGGGTGAGTCTGGCTGGGAGCCAGCTTGGGCAGTGAAATCCTGACAAAGCCAATGAGATCCCTTCCCACTGCACTGTCCTGCTGCCCCAGGAGTCCCCAGCCCCAACCCAGGAGTGGGTGGGCTGGGCAGTCCTGCAGGGGCGGAAAAGCCCCACTACCGGCCACTGCCTGCCTGCTGCAGGGCTGGCCAGAGGTGTAACGTTACCGGCAGCACCAGCTCATGGCGCCACCCGCTCCAGCCCCTCGGCTCCCACCAGCTGATCACCTCCTCCTGCCCCCCGCCCCCATCCCGGGGTTTTGGCACCCAGCCAAGGCGGGCTGCACAGGGCCCAGCAGTGCTGGCTTGGGGCTGGGGAGAAGGGAGACCCCTAAGGGTTGCAGGATCTTTGAGACATAGAAGGCAAGGGTCTGCAAAAGCCTGTAGCCTTCCACCCTATCCAAATGAGGAAACTGAGGCCAGAGAAAAGGGTGGGATCCACGCAGGGTCCAGTGAGATCTTAGTTGCACTGGGAAAGAGGCGGCTCTGAGACAGGGCAGAGCGTGTGCAGCGGGTGGCAAGGAGCTCAGAGGGGCCTCTATGCTCTTGTCAATTCGGCCCCAGAGCACAGAAGCCCAAGGTGGACCCCTCATCTCTGCCCTTTTCTGTCCACAGCAGTGGGCCTTGTCTGCTGGGAATGGCTCATCAGAGGTGGAAGGTAAGCACGCTGGGCTGGGGGTGCACGTGCTCACCAAGCCCGCCCCTCCCAGTCCTCTGCAGAGGATACTAAGGCGCTGGCATGAAGGATGGGTACAGGCTGGTATGAAGTTGGGGAGAGTCTGCAAGCTGGCTGACATCCTAGCTGACAAAGTGGGCAGGGCTTGAGAGATCCTCCTCTTGTGACCCAGGAGCCCAGGGAGGTGTATTCCTGGGCCAGGGTCACCCAGCACGCAGACAGTGAGGCTGGGGCCAGTATATCCAGGGTTTGTTCAGTTGGCTCGGAGCCCCTTCCCAATATAATGTAAGGAGGCAGATGGGGTCTTGGAGGGCAGTGTAGGCAGTGAGTGCCAGGAGCCATACTAGGGATCCAGGAGCTGGTTGCCGTGGGCAAGCCATCAAGAGGATTAGGGAGGGGTGAGGGGACCTTCCCAGAAGCCCAGCCCTGGCGGAGCTGCAGGGATCTGACCAGGCCTTTCCATTGATTACAAACAGACAGAACATGAGTCGTGCCCTCCCTGGCCCCTCAGCTCCTCACCCCCGGGGTTGCATCAAGAGGGAATGTTCAAAGGGTGTGTCTTTTGCCAAAGGGACATACGTGCAGAAAGCAGGAGGCCCGTACCAGGCCCCCTGTCTCGCTCCTCCCTCCCAGCCTCTCTGAGACGTGCAGCAAAGCCACACATCGCTACTGAGGCTTCCCCTCGTGCTGTGGGAGAGGGAGCGTGTAGGGACGTGCACACGCACACTCGTGGTAGCCTCTGAGAGCTGGGAACACCCTCCCCCTGGGCCCTGTCTGCCTGGTGGCCAGCCTCTCCTGGGCACTGAAAAGGTGGGGGCAGGTAGCAGCCCTTAACTTCACTGACACTCTCCCTGTCACCCCGCTGTGCCCGCTGGCTCTGGCACAATATTATTATTCTCTTGGGACTTGGGGAGGGACCCATCAGCCGTCTCCACCCCATGACCTTTTTGATGCTTTTAGTGTATTTCAGCAACAGGTACCAAAGAAGTCTGAATTTCCTTTTCCTTGTCTGTAAAATAGGAACATTAGATTACATGATATCCGACGTTCTTTTTCCCAGAGTGTGGGATTCTCTGACTCCCACGGAGGAGACACAGGAGTACATATCTCCCGTGGCCAGGGGTGAGGAGGCTTAGAAGTGTCAGTTCATTAGAGCCACTGCCCTGTCATCCTATCAGCCTAATCAGCCAGGGAGCGTGGACTGTGGCCAGGTGAAACACCATGAGTTTTGGACCCCAGTTACCACAATCTGAAAATGCCATCCTCTCCTGCTAACATCAGACAAGAGACAGAAGGGTCCGTACTTTGCAACCATAGACGTTGATTTTTGCTACTACTATTCATGGCACTCGTGTTGGGCAGTCCCTCTAATTCTGCGCTGGCCACGGGCTGTGAACTGGGAAGGCATTCATTTTCTCCCCATTTTATAGATGGAGAACCTGAGGCTCAGAGAGATCCTTGGGGCCACCTAAAGCCTCAGACGCGCCCCCGTAGATGTGGCAAAGTCGGGGTGCGTAGAATCGGCCTTCCCCGTGGCTCATGACCGTGCAGGCATGAGCAGTGTGTCCCTTTTCGGCAGGCTGGCTGTGTGCCCCGCCAGTGCCATGGAGAGGACACCTGCCGAATTCAGGCTGGTGGCTGGCGGCTCAGCCCAGCTCTGCGGCCCCTCCCCAGGAGCTTGCTGTCAGGATTAAACACTTCCCTTCCTGTGTCTCCTGCATCCCAGGTCATGGGCAGATGGAACCAGATTGGAGGCTTGCCGCCAGGGCTGGCGAGAGATCGCCGAGAGCCCAGTTGCGGCCGTGGCCGCAGCCTCATGGAACCGCCCAGCCCTGGCCAGGTGACTGACCGAGCCACAGCCTCGAGTTCCTCTCACCCCCACCCCGCCTCCGGAGCAGGTCAGGGGGCCAGAGGAAGTGCTCGCAGGAGCAGCTGAGCAGAGCTCTTTCCTGAGGGGCTCAGCCCACATCTGGGAGCGGTCACCACACACCTGGAGCCAGCCCCTTGCCCACCCCCCTCACATAGCCCCCTCTGTTTCTCCCACGTGCCCAGACAGTGGCCTCCAGGGACGAATTGCCCTTTTTCCTGGTGCCTGCCAGGTAAACCAGACAAAGCCCGCCTCCTTCTTAGCCACCGCCCCCGCCGCCCCTTCCCTTACACAGTCTGGTCATGTGGCCCATGGAGCCTGGGTCCTGATGACGTAGTCTGCATGGTGGGGTGTGGGGGCGAGGAAAGGAAATCCCTTCTGCCGCCAAGGCCCAGGCAGCTCTGCTTAACCTGGCCGTGGCCCTGGCCGCCCGGCGGGGTGGGAGCCTGTTCGTAGAACGGTAGGGGCTGAGGTGCCCCTTCTCTGCTGCTGTCCCCCTCCCTGATGGCCGGTGCCAGAGCAGGAGACTGAGCTGTCTGTGGCGCTTTGGCAGCCGGCTGTCCCTCTGCTGTTATTTATGTTGTCCACGGCAGAGGTGAAACATTCAGAGTTACATAGTGCTCGTGGATTTTAGACTAAACATGTGCTCGTGGAGTTACAATAGGGAGGTGCTCCTCTGACCTTGCACTGCAAAGGCTGGCGCTTACAGGGAGAGGGGCTTGTGTCCCACTTGTGTCCAGGGAGAGTATTCCCGTGGCTGGAGGGGTAGGATCAGGGCAGGCATCTGGTCCCCCTCCTATCCCCAGGCCCAGCCCCTAGTGCTCCCTAAGCAGACAGGGCAGAATGCAGCAGCAGACGCCCAGATAAGCACGGTTTATTGCCTCTGTGGCCGCCTTGGCCAGCTCCACGTGGATACACTGCCTCGGGTATTTTCCACCAGCTTGCAGCCTTTCCCGAGGGCCCCTGCTAGGGCTGAAGTTTATTTTTCCTCTGAGATTACCCTGAGACTCACGGCCTTCCAGGCTCAGTGGAATGGACTTCGGCCCCTTCTGCCTCCTAGGAAAGGCCATGGAAGGAAGTGAGGGGCTGCTAGGAGCGGCCGTTGCTCTAGGGCAGAGGCTGCAGGGTCCCCCAGGTGATCCAGCTTCCCTGTCCTTCCCCATCAGCTGAGGACAACCATCAGGTATAGGGCAGGATGACCCAGAGTTAGAGATGTTTCTCTGCCCACAGTCTCAAGGCTGGGCTGGGTTGCAAGCACAGAATCCCAAACCATGTGTCAGAGCCGAGAGAGACCTTAGCAACCATCTATTCCCAGCCTTCTCGTTTTTCCCCAGCTGAGGAAACTGATATACCCAGAAAGTTTAAGTGACCTCCCCCAGGTCACACAGCCAGTATAGGACCAGGACTAGAAGCCAGGTCTCCTAACTCTGGCTACTCACTTTCTGGGAGCCTCTGTTTGGGACCAGGCCCCAGGCCTTCGCCTGAAGGAGCATCTTTTGAGAGATTCCAGATGAGCTGACAAAAGATCCTGGTCACAACCACTAGGATGTGGTGGGGGTCAGGGATGTCCCTGATAATCCTCAGTGAACTGTCATCTAATCAATCAATAATTACCTAGCCTATTTTTACTGGGTGCTTGGGTCCCTGTCCTCATGGAGCCTCGACTTGGTTGTAAAGGAGATAAGAGCCACTAGTGGCCAGGATAAGGTAAAACCTCGGGGCCAAATTATGCTCAAAGGAGGAACATCTGTTCATACTGGGAAAGTTGGAGAAGGCTCCGGAGAGGAGGTGGGATAGTGGGCTTTATTTGGTTAGGAACAGGAAGGGGACAAAGAGCACATCCCAAAGGTGGGAATAATGGTGATACAGCCGAGCTTGATGTGAGGGCTGGTCCCACTGAAATGGAGAGTGATGTGGACAGCGCACATTGCTGGCCGTGGCCTTGGCTGCCGAGTAGAGGAGCTGGCTCAGAGAGGGGCAGAAAATAAGGACTAAGGGGAGGCTAACCCTCCCTGTGGGACTCTACAAGCCAGTCATGCAGAACTGACTGTTCTCTACAAATTCCCCAAGATCAAGGAAGCAGTCGATCAGGCCTGAGAAAGGCCCAGAGGGCCTGAGGAGCCCCCAAGACACACGCTCCTCAAAGTTCCAAGGGCGCCACGGCAGATGTGGGTGCCTGCGTTGAGAACAGAGCAGAGAGGCCAGACCCTGAGAAACTCCATTCCACTGTGGTTTCTGTCCAGCTAGGGGTCCAGCAGTCCTCCCAGAGGCATCATGTCAGGAGTTCAGAGCACAGAGCTCATACAGGCTGGGGGCTTCCTGGAGGAGGGAGTGCGGGCTGAACCTGGAAGGCCCTGCGGGGCTTGGGGAGCTGGCACTGGGCCTTTGAGGGGCAGGCTCCTCCTGACTTGACCCAGCTGTCTGTGCCTCCTTGTAGTGGTGCCCTTCCAGGAAGTGTGGGGCCGCAGCTACTGCCGGGCGCTAGAGAGGCTGGTGGACATCGTGTCGGAGTACCCCAGTGAGGTGCAGCACATGTTCAGCCCCTCCTGCATCTCCCTGCTGCGCTGCACCGGCTGCTGTGGTGATGAGAACCTGCACTGCGTGCCCGTAGAGACGGTCAATGTCACCATGCAGGTAGGGAGGGGAGGAGAGCAGGCCAAGGTCCCGGGACCGGAACTGACTCCGAGGCCCCGGCACTCCCCACCCCAGCACAGTGCTCCCCCCTTCCCGAGCCCCGTCCCAGCTTGGAGCCCACTCCAAGGGCTCTAGCCTGGTCCTACCCCATGACCCAAGGACATCTGGTGGAGCTTGGAAAGGAAACCTGTTCAGATGCAAGCAGTCCTCGTGTATACCAGGGGCATTCGGTGCCCTGAGCTTTGCGTGTGTGCACATGGGCACGCGTACACACACACACACACACACACACACACACACACACCCCTTGTTTATTAAGCACTTGCTAGTAAGGCCAAGCCCTGTGCTAGGTGCTCCTAAATGTTACTTCTGTTACCTCAACACGTGATCCTTCAAGGCAAGTGTTATTTACATTTCACAGATGAAGGGCTTGAGGTTCAGAGCTGGCATTTCACCGGCTCAGCAGGTAGAAGAACCAAGACTGTACGTAGGTCGCTCCGACTCCACAGCAGAGTCTCCCTTCCTACACTATTGCCATGCTGGTGGCCCCGGGGAAGGAGGGACAGGGGCCTCCCTCAGATCCACATGCAGGTGGGAGGGCTGTTTGCCCCCGACTCAAAGCACAATGAGAGTATGCGATCCCAAGGCTGGTGGCAAACAAGGAGTCAGGTCCCGCTCCCGGGGAGGGGGTGGAGAGACTATTGGAAACCCAGGGGCCATCCTCCAATCCCGGCCTCAAACCTTTCTCTCCTGGAAGCTCCTGAAGATCCACTCTGAGGACCGGCCCTCCTACGTGGAGCTGACATTCTCTCAGCACGTCCGTTGCGAGTGCAGGTAGGTCCTCGGGGAGCGGCAGGGACAGGCCCTTCTCATTTGGGAGCCTCAGCCCAGTGGCTGCCCATCCCTCCCGCGCTGTCTTCCTGGCTGAGGGAGACGAAGGAAATAAGGGACCAGTAGCAGCTGCCTTCTGTGCTCCGCATCAGCCAGTTTTGCCCGGGGAAGTGGTCCCATCAGCTGGAACACAGTTGCCTGAGAAGCCACAGGGGCAGAGGAAGCCAGGGTCCGTCCCAGACTTGGAGGGGCTGGGGGTGCGCTCTCCCCCTCCCTGAGGTGGGAGGGGGCCGCCACAGCCCTGGAAGAGGTGCCTGGGGCTAAGACATTGCTAGCCTGGACTTAGTCCTAGGCCAGGCTGGCGCCCAGGGAAGGGGCGACTGGACTGAGGGGCACAGAGAGGGATACGCTCTGGCAGGAGAAAAGTGGCAGAAAGAAGGAGTCAGTGGCTTTCTTTAAAGCCAACCTCCGCCTGGCAGAGCCTCTAACCAGCAGTCTTGCTGCCTTTGCCCAGAGCACCCTGAACATTAGTTACCAGGAGCAGCAGGCCTGGCACTTTAACCAGGCTCAGGGAGGAGAGAAATGGGCTGGAACCCATTCTCCTGGTGCCCTGGGCCATACATAGATGGAGGCACCAGACTAGAGGTCCCGAGCCCTGACCTGAGGCCAGAAGACAGGGGGAGAGGCACCATTTATTGTGTGCACCTCTTTTGTGCCCCACACTAGGCATGAATGTTTTCTCATTCATTCAACAAACATTTATTGAGTGCCTGCTGTATGCCAGGCACTGCCCTAGATGCTTGGGATACAGTGGTGAGCAAGACAGACAAGGTCCCTCCTCTCATAACAACCCTAGGAGGCAGGTACTATTGTCATCCCCATTTTACAAATGAGGTAAACTGAGGCTAGTCAGGGAACCCCAGCCTATATAATCCCTAAGCCTTCCATTTCTCATGCTGCCTCTCATGGCCATAACCACATTCTTCAGGAGCCTCACTGCTGCCCTGGGCTGGGCCCTGCCTCCTGTCCAGGACTCGGGCCACCCCTTTTGGACCAGAGCCCAGGCTCTAGGCCCTCTTCACTCTACCTCTATTGGAGGCCCTGCTTCAATCCATTTCCTCCTTTCCGTCCTGGCCAGGGCTTAGTCATGTAACAATAGCTCAGTAATGAACCCTCCTGGGCACAGTGCCAGATGGTGACATTTCACCTTCTACGTCACCTCTGCCCTCACAGCCAATCTTTTGGGGCAGGCAGACCGAGGAGACGAAGGCTCACAGACCGTCTCTGACTGGCCCAAGATGGCAGAGACATGATCAGGCAGTCCCTGGTACCAAGATGCCCTGGTACCCTGCACTGGCTCCTAAGGATGACAGCCAGCCTGGGGCAGCATTGCCCCGGCCCCAAAGCCGACTGTTACCATACTGCCCACGCCCCCACCCCTGTTCCCAGGAAAGACGGAGGCCCTGTTCCCTTCCAATGGGTTGGGCAACAGGGACACCTTTCTTCTCACTTCTGGGCGAACAGCCACAGCCCTGGAGGCAGAACTAGGACATGCCTGGTGACTGTGGGGCTCGTGCTCACCTCCCTTCGCGTCACCCCCTCACGCACTCCCCCTGCTGTCGCCTGCAGTGTCATACATCCCCAGGGTGGGGGTGGCCGTTGTGCCCCAACAGGCATCCTGAGCTGGTGGCAACCATCCTCCAGTCCATGGCTTTGCCCCTCATTCGCTGTCCTTGCAGAAACTCCCAGCATGCACTCTGGGAGGAAGGGCAGGTACCAGGGAAGGAACTGAACAGAGAAAATCAGCAGAGAACAAACCCGCAAGTCCACAGACTTGATGCCAAGAGGCTGAGGAGTGCACAAGGCTGTGGGAAGGGGCCCCAAGAGGAGGTTCCTAATTCTAGCGGTGGGGTCACAAGAGCTTTGAGTGGAAGCTGACGTCCAGAGGCCTCTGGCCGTCCCTCCCTCACTGGCTCCATTCTGCCCCCTGGTGGTCTCAACACTAACTGCAGGACCAGGGCTGGATGTCCGAGAGGTGCCTGGGTGGCGGGGAGCCCCCTACTTACTGGCTTCCTGATTGTCCCCTGGTCTCTCTGTCTGTTTTCCCAGGCCTCTGCGGGAGAAGATGAAGCCAGAAAGGTAAGTGGCCTGGCTGGGGCTCCGGGCTATTCTCGGGCCTGCCAGCCTCTGTCCTAGCATGGGGGCCCCCAGCCACTTTGTCTTGACGCTTTTGGCTTATTGCAGGAGGAGACCCAAGGGCAGGGGGAAGAGGAAGAGAGAGAAGCAGAGACCCAGAGACTGCCACCTGTGAGTGCGCGGAGGGGGGGACCAGGGATGGCAAGGAGTCTGGGCCAGAGGGGGCCCCTGCCCTGCCAGCAGGGATCAGTGGTCGGGAAGGGGAAAGGCAAGGCCAGGGCAGTCTTGGGGCAGAACAGGCAAGTGTCTCCTAGGGAATCTAGGGCCCAGGAAGCATCAGGGGAACTTGGTTCTTCATCAGGCTTAGCCCTGAGTCTCTTCATGGCCTTTAGCGAGTCACGTGACCTCTCTGACCCTCATTTTCCTCTGTGTGTAGAAGGAGGGGAACATTCAGTCATTCTACACACATCTCCCAAACACTTACTGTGTGCCAGGTACCTCCATGAACAAACCAACATGATTCTTGCTCCTATAGTGCTTCCATTCTAGTGAAAAATATTCTCACAACTGAAAACACATCTGGGGCTACTTCCTAGTGGCCCTGTGAAGACAGGGGTGCTGGGGATGCCGGTCTCCTGAATGTGTGCAGCCCTCGCTTTCCCCTTGGGCCCAGGCATGGACTTGGGGAAAGAGCCGGCAGTGTGGTCCATGTGCACCGTCCCCGCCCCCAGCCCCTGCCCGGCAGCCCCACATAGAAAGTGTCCCGTTCCTCCATCTGCCAGGACAGTGGTCCTCAAACATCTCATTTGGGAATCTCCTGAGAGAATTTCAAAAGCCCACGTGCTCCCTCGCTTCTTTTTAAGTTGACATTGAACTTGAAAGATCAGAAGTTCATCAAAAGTATAAATAGGTACATAGGATATCGTTTCTGGCATGGTATAAATATTAATGTTTTAATAAAGTCATTATAGAAATCTTTGGGTACACCCTATAGAATCAGCCACCCTAAGAGTTCCCATCACGCGCTTAAAAACAAATGTGAACGCTTTGCTTTAATAGCTGCATGTTTACGTTGCTTCTTTTTAACTTGAACCTGTGTTTCCATTCTGCTTCCCCCATAGAATTTCAGCCCAATTTTTTTGTTGTTGTTTTTTTGTTTTTTTAATGTTAATTTATTTTTGAGAGAGAGAGAAAGACAGTGTGTGAGCAGGGGAGGGGCAGAGAGAGAGGGAGACACAGAATCCGAAGCAGGCTCCAGGCTCTGAGCTGTCAGCACAGAGCCTGACGCGGGGCTTGAACTCCCGGAGTGTGAGATCATGACCTGAGCCGAAGTCGGATGCTTAACCGACTGAGCCACCCAGGCGCCCCTAATTTAATATTTTTTTTAATGTTCAAAAGTCCATTATGTGTCCCCTTGTCACATTTATCTGCCATAACAATGGTGTATAAATTTGAATTGTTTTCATTTTCCTGTGAACAGAAAACTCTAAACTAAGTCCTTTCCTGGAATAAGTTATCACGGTAATTATTAGTAGTACCAGTTGATCAAAACAGCACAGATATGTCATATTTTAATAAATGTTAAACATAAAAGTATAATCAATCTTACAGGGAATGCATCTCAATGAGATGATGGTGGCTACCTCTTTTTAATTAGTTAATGAATCCACTAACGAATGTTACCTCCTGCCAGACTGAGACAGGATTCAGCATTAATTCCATTTTCATTTTTTAATAGAGGGAAAGGTTGAGAAACCATGCTCCCAGAAAGAAGTAAATGGGACTAGATGTCATACAATCATTTGAACTCCTTCCAAGTTATTTGCCAAAAGCCTCAAGGTGATCTGCTAACAAAAATTACTTCTCTTGGCTTATGAGCTGACAGTTCGGTTAAATTGTTCAATTTTGTTGAAAGCGAAGACTTGGAAACCACTTGACTTGCGAAAGCCTTGGTTACCTGGTCATTGGCCATATCTCCTTTTTCAGCACCTACATGGATATCTCAGGTTGTTCTTTTGGTCACTGTCCCCACCCCACTAGTTTTACCCTGGGGCAAAGTACTGAGCTGGATTTGGAAAGGACAAGATGCTTCTTTCCTTCCTAAAGGGAGCGGGGCAGTTGTGACCAAGGTGGTGGGGAAACAGACCTCAGGCAATTTCTCATGCAGTTTTCAGGCAGAGGACGTGTGGAGGCTGAAAACTGATTCTCTTAACACCATCAATACTCACATACCCCTTGGACAATCTTCATGCACATCTAGGGTTGCCCGTACCCCTGTTAGAAGACTGTGGTCCTCGAGTAACCGGAGGCATTATTGCATGAAGCCAGGCTGGGTTCAAAGTTGGCTCTGTCACTGACTAGCTGTGTGACCTCGGGCAAGTTTCTTAACCTTTCTGGGCCTTAGTTGTTTTTTGTTTTTGTTTTGTCTTCTAAAGGGTCATGATAGCAGGGCCTTCCTCATGGGATGTTGTTAAAGGGCAATGAAAGAGGGCTTAGCACAGGGCTGGGCACGTGGGTAAGTGCTTGGTGAAGGGTAACTCCTAGCGTCTTGGCCTCGGTGCAAGCAGAGACCCAGGAGTGCTGCAATCTCCCTGTGCTCCCTGTCCAAGCTTTCCCTCCAGGCCTGTCCCCCCTCCCATAGGAGGGACCCTGGCCTCACAGGGTGCTGATACCCCCTTTCTGTGTTTGGTCTCTGGCAGGTGCGGCAATACTGTTCCCCGGAGGTAACCAGCCCCTCAGAAGAGAGACAACCCCCACCCGGCTCCTGTATTTATTACCGTCACACTCTCAGTTACCTCCCTGCTGACACCTGCCCTCTATTTATTAGCCAATTGTATCCCTGCTGAATGATTTGCTTCCTCCAGGATGAGGGGCAGGGAGGGACAGGACCCTCAGGAATTCAGTGCCTTAAACAGAACGTGAGAGAAAGAAAGAAGGCAGCCACGGACCCATGTGTGTTTCAGCTGCGGGAGAAGCGCGCAGACGCGGCTTTGTGAGGGGCATGCCAGGGCCCGGTGGGCTTCCCCGGAGCAGGAGACAGAATGGGACCTGCCTCCTGTTCCGACCCTGGACCGCGTGGACCAACAGCGCTGGCTTTGGGAGCCCCTCGCCCCCGCAGGAGCAGAGGAGCCTGTTCTGTCGCCCGGGCCCAGGCTGGAGGGGAAGGCACGCCGGGGATGGAGGGGTCCTTCTGCGTCCTCCTCCTCCTCCTCTGGGCAGCAGCTCCGCACCCTGGAGATCCGCCGAGTTCAGCCCCAGAGAACGATGCTTGCCTGGGGGCCTTTGCCACTCCTCGCGCCCTAGTCTGTCCTGACGTCTTGCACTGCTTCGTGCTGGGACATTGTTCTTTACGGTCAAGGCATCACCACCTGCCCCTCTCAGGGACACAAGCAAAGAGGCGGCCCTAGGCCGGACGTGGAGCAAGCCGCCCCTCGGTGGCTGTCCGGCTGCCAAGCCAGATTCTCTTGAATAAAGTATTCTAGTCTGGAGACAGCTTTCCCAGGGGAGTGTGTCTGCCGCAGCAGTGGGCCTCAACGGCAAAAACGTGGAAGCAGGACAGGAAGAGGGAGGCTGCGCTCAGGGCAGCCCTGGGGCCAGCTCCGGCCTCTCCTGCCGCACCCTGGAGTGTCTTCTCCCCCGCTGCTTCAGGCAAAACCCTGGGGTCCGCTCCTCCCGTCGCGACGGGTTCCCAAGATGTAATCTTGGCCTCAAAGTTGGGGGCCCTGGCCCCAGCCACCCCGAACACCCTCACCTTCAAGAGCACACTCCCTTTCCCCTTCCCCCAGGGCCGTCCCACTCTCAGTCCAGTGCTGGCCCCCTGGTCCCTGAGGAATGGGGGCTCCCAGTCTTCTCCCAGCCCTTTGGGACAGACGTCCGGCTGCAGCATCCCAAGCCTGCTCGGGCTGCTGGCGCGGGCGGGGATTCCCAGATGCTGCCCGATTTCTTCTTCCTTTTACCTCCCATCTTCCTCTGCCTTCTCCTGAACACCTTGGCATGAAACGAGAAAAATTTTCTTTTTTCTTTTTTCAGTCCAAACCACGTACTACCAGATTCCCACCTGCCCGCGACCTGCAAGGCGTGTGTGTGTTTATGGTGTGTGGCGTTGTGGGAGGGGGAATTCCCCACTTCTGTCACTTGAGGCGGCTCAGGACAAAACCACAGGGACCCAGTGGGCAGGGGCCTGCCTCAGGCTTGGGGGGGAGGCCATGGACGGGCGGGTGGGGGGGGGGGGGGGGGGGGTGGAACAGCCCTGCTGAGGCAGCTGCCCTTGGCAGTGTGTTCCCTGAGGCCTGGGCCCCCCTGGAGGACAGTCTGGTCAGAATGTGCTTCTGGCATGGTCACGGGGAGGGGGCGGGGTGCATTGTGGGCCAGCCTCAGGGGACACACTTTACAGGAGAGATGCACTTCTCTCCTACTTCTCCACTCTTGGGCTGCAGCCATCCTGAGCCACTGCCTTTGACAGACTGAAAACTCAGAAGAGCACCCCTTCCCCTTGGCCAGGCCTTTGGCTCCGCGCCAGGGACCCCCCACAGGGCCGCTCACATGGAGTTCAGCTTCCCCACCCCAGTGACCCCTGTAGAGAGCCAGAGACCAGGGAAGCTCCCAGAGGCCGGAAGTGAAAATCTGCATCCGGGGCAGGAGGCTCACAGCAGGACTGAGTAGGAAAGGAAGTGGCTGGTCCATTTGACCATACTGGCAGCCCCATAGGTCTTAGAGGGCCCTCTTCATTTGCTCGTTACATGTTTGTAGAGCACCCCCTGTGCTCCTGACACGGTCCGAGGCACCAAGGATTCAGTGGGGACTAACGTGCAAGGACCTGCTCTCGCGGAGCTTATATTTGAGGGGAGAGACCGACTATATGTTGCAAGATATTGGATGGACTTTTCTGTTGCTCAAATTGATGACTAGACTCAGAGCTAAGGAAAAAGGGGTCTTGAGTACGTCACACTCTAAAACGAAGAGAAACAATTTGGGGCTGGACACATCTCCTACAGGATTTACTATGAGATGACTGGTGGCCCCAAACACCACCCAGCACCCCCTTCCTCAGTCTTCACAAGCGGAGACCAGGGAAGGGGAGGGGGAGAGAGGGGGAGGCGAGGTCCCTGGAGACCTGGGTTGCCGACCCCTTCGCATCTTCTCCCCGGAGCTGGATTCGCTCTGTGCAGATTAGCCCACGTGCTATCTGGATGGCACCTGGGGGGAGTGGAGAACTGAAGGGTGACAGAGGAGAGAGAGGGGCATCCAGCAGGAATTTCCCATGGGCCGGGGGGACATGGTGGGAAGTGAATGGCCCTGAGCTGCCTTGCACATGTTCTCCTGAGAGGAAAAGCTGCAGGTAAGGAGACCCCATGGGCTGTGGGCTGTATGGGTGTGGGGTTGGGGCAAGCACTGAGTGGGGGTGTCAGATATAGAGCTGGAAGGGGAACGCATCAGGGAACAGTGCTGTGGGGTGCCCTGCGGTGTGCCCCACAAGAGAGTTGGCCTCCAGATGCCCATCATGCCAGATGCATTCACCGCAGAGAAGACGAGGCCACAGCTAAGCATGCCTTTGCCCCAGTCACTCCTTCCTGACCGCGTGTAAAAGAGGAGAGAGGAGCTGTGGAGAGGGCAGGGCAGGTACAAGGGCAGACTGTGCCCATGACCTCCCCATTCCCTTGGGACAAATTCATACCCTGCCTGAGGGAGGAAAATGAGTTGGTCTTAAATTGGATAGACCAGCCTAGATGGGGCTGGGCCTTTCCTAAATTAAAGTGACAGGAACATTAGAAGATTTCCCTGGGGTGCCTGGGTGACTCAGTCGGTTAAGCCTCTGACTCTTGGTTTTGGCTCAGGTCATGATCTCATGGTTCGTGGGTTTGAGCCCCTCACTGGGCCCCACGCTGACCACACAGAGCCTGGTTGGAATTCTCTTTCTCTGCCTCTCTCTCTCTCTCTGCCCCTCCCCTGCTTGTGCTCCCTCTCTCTCTCAAAATAAATAAATAAACTTAAAAAAAAAAAAAGATCTCCCCAAAATGCTATTAAGAGACAGGAAAAGGACGATCAACATAGTTCGTCTAGAAACAATGATAAGGGAAGGAAGCTAGTTTGTTTTATACCCACTGTTTGCTCAATAAGCAAGTTACACATGTAAACAAAAAAAATTAATAAAGAAATGTCTTCTTGCCAAAATGGGGTTCTGGCATATTAGAGATGGCCTTGAATTCTTTGACATTACTTCCCTCAAGAGGTGAGGTCTCTGTTCCCCGCCCCCATGAATCTGAGTTGACCTGGGTCTTCTCCCTACGGCAGAAGGGACCCAAAATGTTTCCTTTTGAGCTAACTGGCAGCTTCTACTTTGGTCTCTTGGAAGACTGAGCTGCCACGTGAGAAGTCTAATTATCGTGAGGACACCATGCTGGAAGGAAGCCCAAGCCAGCCATATAAAGGGAGAGAGAGAGCACGGGAGCAAGAGTGAGAGAGCTCGATCAGTTTCCAGCTGTTCCAGCTCCCAGCCATTACAGCCATCGCCCCAGACCCATGGAGCAGAGATGAGAGGTACCCAGTGTCCACTGTTTGATTTCCTGGCCCTCAGAATTGTGAGATACATTCATAATTAATTGTTTGGGGCCAGTTTTGTCATGCAGCAATAGAGGCTAAGTAGAATATAAGGAAAATAAGGAAAGGTGATGAGATTGTGTTTGGAGGAAGCTACTTTATTTATTTATTTATTTATTTATTTTAATGAAATTTATTGTCAGATTGGTTTCCATACAACACCCAGTGCTCACCCCAACAGGTGCCCTCAATACCTATCACCCACCCACCCCTCCCTCCCACCCCCCATAAACCCTCAGTTTGTTCTCAGTTTTTAGGAGTTTCTTATGTTTTGGCTCCCTCCCTCTCTAACCATTTTTTTTTCTCCCCCTCCCCCATGGTCTTCTGTTAAGTTTCTCAGGATCCACATAGGAGTGAAAACATATGGAATCTGTCCTTCTCTGTATGACTTATTTAGCATAACACTCTCCAGTTCCATCCATGTTGCTACAAAAGGCCATATTTCATTCTTTCTCATTGCCACGTAGTATTCCATTGTGTATGTAAACCACAATTTCTTTTTTTTTTTTCGTTTTTTTTTTTTTTAATTTATTTATTTTTGGGACAGAGAGAGACAGAGCATGAACGGGGGAGGGGCAGAGAGAGAGGGAGACACAGAATCGGAAACAGGCTCCAGGCTCCGAGCCATCAGCCCAGAGCCCGACGTGGGGCTCAAACTCACGGACCGTGAGATCGTGACCTGGCTGAAGTCGGACGCTTAACTGACTGCGCCACCCAGGCGCCCCTGTAAACCACAATTTCTTTATCCATTCATCAGTTGATGGAGGGGGAAGCTACTTTAGAACCAGGAGGTCATGGATGGCCTCTGTGGAGATGACATTTACGGTGAAATCTGAAGGACAAGAAGGAGTTGGTCACGTGAAGATCACAAGTAGGAGCACTCAACCAGAGGACACAGCGGTGCAAAGGCATGGAAGGAATCCCGTGACGAGCAAGGAAGGAAGGGTACAAGATGTGATGTCAGGCAGGGGTCGGGTTATGAAGGGCTTTACAAGATGGGGAGGAGGCGGAATTCTATTATAATGTGGAGGGAAACCATTGGAGGGTTTCAAGCAGGGGGGTGAAGTGATATTAGGTACATTTTTGAAAGATCCCTCTGCCTCCTGTGTGGAGAATGGACCCTGGGGACACCAGACCAGAGGTATTAGAGTTTGGTCCTAATTATGCGTGTGAACTGGCTATCCTGATCATTCATTTGTTCATTCATGAGCATTCTTTGAGGCTACCAGGAGCGGGCATTTTGTAGTAGATACGTGTGTGGGGGGCAAAATATATTACCAAGTGAAAACCTTCCCAGTTTCCTGCTTAATAAGGAAAATCCCACTCTGCAAGAAGTAAGGAGGATAAGGAGAGAGGCCTTAGCTGGAGAGGTTGTTGATCTACCTAAGAACTAAGAGAAAGGAGGGAAATAAAAGGGCTCAGGGCTAGATCTAGAGAAAGAGCTCTAGATTTTGTTTTGTTTTGTTGTAGAGCTCCTGATGACTTAAAGTAATTTGGGAATGAGGGAAGGGCTCGGGAGAGCGCTACAATATTTCCCTCATGTTGAAGGCCCTAATGTTCTTTGAGAGATGCTCACTCAGAGAGACACCAGGCAGAGATCGAGCCCCGTGGAACACCAGATTAGCCAGGGTTTCAGAGATGGGTAAGACATTGATCTTAAAAACTTAGTCAAAGGAATCAGACATGCGCTATGTGCAGGCAATTAGAATAAATGGAAAGAAGGCCCCACGGCTTAAGCAAATGCAGATGAAGTGCTACCAAAGAAATCTGAGGTATCTGGGATGATTAGCACATGGGGGAAACCAGGGCCGGCTTTGCAAAGTTGGTGGCACTCCAGCCATGACTTGAGGAAAGGCAAGGTTGAGTGGGGGGAGGTGACCAGGGAAGGCGTTCTAGTGGGAGCGCCCTGCCCCCCTGCCATTAACAAAGAACCTAGAGATGGACGACCCACCACTGTATAGGGATTTTCAAGTGGTTCAGTTTGGCTGATGCTTGAGGTCTGTCAAACAGAAGAGTGATGGAAAAGGCCAGAAGGTAGCCCGGGCCCTGGATGCCATCCTAGGGAGTCAGGGCTTTGCTAGACAGTGGGAAGCACTGAAATTTTTTAAGCAGGAGAGTGACATGATTTGGGGATTCCAGGCCAAAAGAAAACTTACAAATAATCTACTTCTACCTTCACTTTTTGCAAATGAAGAAGCTGAGGCCTGGGCTTGTCCACAGCCATGAAAGTTAAGTGAGCCAGAATTTAAAAATTTATCAGTGAGTGGGATGGAGGAGAGAGGAAGAGGGGAGGAGAACTGTGTCTACTCCCAGCCTGAGAAGCAGGCCAGACATCTGCGAGGTGGGCTGGGTGGGTCGACAGAATAGGGCCCCTCCACAAACTCTGGTGGGAAATCAAGGCTCCAGACAGGGCAGTAACAGGACAGGGCCTTGGTGTGGAAAGATGGCTGTCTGTCAGCACCAGAGTCCAGCAGCTGTTTTCCAACAGAAGGCTGACCCTTCCCTTTCCTGAGGGAAGCGTGGAGTGCCCCTCCTCCCCCTGACATTGGCTGTGACGGAGGCAGATGAGGGCCTGGCCCCCGCTAGCCGTCTGTGGGCCCCACCTCAGAGGCCATGGGGCTCCGGGCCAAAAAGATGTATGTTTCTAGTCCCTGAGGTGACTTTGTTACCATGGAGACCACCAGGCAGGCCCGTCAGGCAGGGAGGAGGTTGGGAGCTTCCTCACAGTTGGCCACCCCCCCCTCCCCGTTCCTCCCACCGAGAGGGTGTTACCTGGGTGATGGGGAAAGGGTGCCACCCTACTGACCTCTCATGGAGGCCCTCTGCGAATCAGGCCTGGTCTCGGTCAGACTCTCGGACCCCCATGCTGCAAGCCTTCCCCTTCTCCTCTCTCCTCTGAGGCCCCTGCCCCACCCACCCCTGCAAGTCAGCCGGGCCACCCATGTGGGCAACTCGGTAACAGGAGCCTCTGTGCTCACACAGCGCTGGTTGTTTACAGACATGTGACCGCCTGCCGCCCAGCTGGGGTCTGAGGTTTAGACTGTAATGGTGATATCCTCCCCTCGTTGAGCTCTTTATCCCTTTCAAAGCAGTCTCTGCCACCGTCCTCTTCCGAAGCCTGTGAAGTCTTCTCACTTGCCAGATGAGCTGGAAGGAAGTACTGAGAGGGTGAGAAATCTGCCCCAAGAATTTCAGCCCCGGGAGTCTCGGGAGGGTCAGGGGCTGACAGCTGGCTGCGGCTGGGCCACCTCACCTCAGGCTAGAGGCAGGAAAGGCAGAAGCTGAGGCCTCGCAGGCTCCGATTCACTGATTCACTCGTGGTCGAAGGGCCAGCCTTGTGGGGGTCGTGGAGGCCATCACCTGGTGGGGAGGGCTCAGTCAGAACCTGGGCCTGCATTCTGGAACTGTCCTCCCAGATCAACTGGAGCTACAGCTGCTCACCCGTCCCAGCCCTGGGGGAGGCCGGGGGGGGGGGGGGGGGGGGCCTCTTCTCTCACAGCCAAGTTCTGAGTCCAAATCCAGGAGGCTCCCGGTGTCTTTGGGATTCTCTAGAAACCAGTCCTAGCCAATCAAGATTAGCTCCAGCAACAAAGGCTCCACATGGTCTGTTTCACTGAGACCCATTCTCTGGAGAATCCTAATACACTATGATATAGTGATAATATGTGGTCTTGTTTTGTGTGGAGGTTTAAAAAATATAAATATAAAAGGCATCACGTTGGAGGCAGCATTTGGGAACTGTTTTTTTACTCAACATGTTTTGAGATCTTTATGTAGGTGTAGACTTCCCTGCCATCCCCTCCCCTTTCCCCCAGAAGAAAACATTCCCATCCTCTTAGGAAAAGCCTAATTGTTCTGTGGCTATAACAAGCAACACTTAGAACCAGTTATAAACCCGGTTTATATGACCACTCGTTTCAGTAACCTAAAACCGTGCGCTTAACCAGTAATAAGCACACCCCGAAAATAACCGGTCAGCGACAGCCTCACTCCACTCACCATGCTTCTAGGGCCAGAGGTCAACCAATTCCCGTACACTCTGAAAGCTGACCCACCCCTGAACTCCATGGTCCCCTGGAACCCATAGGAAATTAACCTTGCTCAGACCCAGTGCCTTACAAGCACAGCTCTCCCTTGCTTAAGCAAGCAGTAAACTCAGCCTCTTGTTTCAGATTTTGAGTGGTTGCATCTTCCTTCAATACTTCCCCCAACCGAAGACTTTCTTGCCATCTAGCACAGATTGAAATGAAGAGTTTCAGGGAAATGAATGTCTTGCAAAATCCAGAGAATGGACAATATATTTTTTTCCAGCTTTCGTATAAATTTGCTCTAAGCTGAGGCCAGAAGCCCCTTCCTTCTTTTCCCTCTCCCCTCCTCCAATATCCCAGTTCGATCGTGGTGCATCCTACGTGGTGCATCCGCAAGACAAACAAACCTCTCTTTTTGTATTATGTCCTGTGATGTCAAAAGACCCCTTTTCCCACGTCAGACATGAAGACAGAGAGAAAGGAATAGCAAAGGAGTCATCCTGCTACAATACTTAATTTCTGATATCAAAATGAGATTGTAATATACTCGTTATTTTATAACTTGCTTTGTTTTAGGTTTATTTATTTTGAGAGAGAGAGAGAGAGAGCACGCGCGCAAATGGAGAAGGGGCAGAGAGGGAGAGAGAGAGAGAATCCCAAGCAGGCTCAGCACTGTCAGTGTAGAACCCACAGTGAGATCATGACCTGAGCCAAAGTCAGACACTTAGACAACTGAGCCACTCAGGCACCCAAACTTGCATTTTTAAATTTTTTTTTTCAACTTTTTTTTTTTATTTATTTTTGGGACAGAGAGAGAGAGACAGAGCATGAACGGGGGAGGGGCAGAGAGAGAGGGAGACACAGAATCGGAAACAGGCTCCAGGCTCCGAGCCATCAGCCCAGAGCCTGACGCGGGGCTCGAACCCACGGACCGCGAGATCGTGACCTGGCTGAAGTCGGACGCTTAACCGACTGCGCCACCCAGGCGCCCCCAAACTTGCATTTTTAACTCAATATCTCATAGACACTTCCCCATGACATTAGATATTCTTCAACAATGTGAGTTTTTAAGGGCTGAATTGCACTGCATCATTTGGATATCCCATAATCTGATTCATTGATCTATTGCTAGATAGTTTCTCTTTTTCTGTTGTTGCTATAAGAAACAATGCTATGGTGAACATCCTGTGGGGTTGTCTTTGTGTGTAGATCTTTCTCATCGTAAAAATAAAAACAGCAGCAAAAATCAAACCCATCCTTCGGTTGTGCATTCTGCTTCCAGGTGCCTCCCGATTCCGGCCTGTGCTTCAGATCCGCATGTTTGATAGTTGCCTACCCTTTCAGTCTCTCTCTTGGCATTTCCACTCCCTTCCATAACTCAGCCCTGAGAGAGTGACCCCAGGGATTTCCATGGTGTCAGTCAGCATTTCCGGTTTTTATCGTACTCAACAGCACATGTTGTTCTTAAACTCCCAGTCCTTTCCTCAGCCTGGAAGCCTCCATGAGATCTGGTATCTGCCCGCCTCTCGCTTCATCCCATGTGGGACGCTTCCCAAAGGTCCAACACACTTGTCTTTTCTTACTTCTTGGAATTTGTGGTGCCCCCTCAGGGCCTTTGCTCATGCTGTTTCCTCTGCCAGGAAATCCCTTCCCCCCCTCCCACACCCAACCTTGCTGACTAATACACATGCATCAACCATAGCTCAGCGCAAAGGCACTTCCTCAGGAAAGTCTCCCAAATACTCCTCCCCATCAAACTGGGTCTACTCCACCATCAGAGCTTTATGGAGCCCTGTCTACTTCCTTGCAGCACTAATCACTATATCCTGAAAAATAATTCTACAATTTCATGTGTCTATTTACTATATAATTTTAAAAATATTAATCTTGGGGCGTCTGGGTGGCTCAGTCGGTTAAGCGTCCGACTTCGGCTCGGGTCACGATCTCACAGTTCGTGAGTTCGAGCCCCGCATCGGGCTCTGTGCTGACAGCTCGGAGCCTGGAGCCTGCTTCACATTCTGTGTCTCCCTCTCTCTCTGCCCCTTCCCTGCTCATGCTCTGTCTCTCTCTGTCTCAAAAATAAATAAACATTAAAAAATATTTTTTTTAAATATTAATCTTAACATCACAAATAATAAACCGATTTACTTTGTTCCTTAACAACAGAACATTACAGGTATTATAGAGGCTGCTTGCTCCCTCCCCCGAGTTCATCCCTGGCCTCTACTTCCTGGATAACGGCACTGTCGGGAGCTTAGTGTGATCAGCACAGGGGTCCAGGGCTTGGGCTCTGGAGCCAAACTGCTAAGGTTTGATTCCTACTGCTCCTACTTCCTAACTGTGTGAGCGTAAGCAAATCACCTAGCCGCTTGTTGCGTATTAAATTACTCAAATAAAAGTGCCTCAGTTTTATCATCTGTAGGGTGAAGATTAATGATAGTAGCTAATGGTGCTGTTTTAAAATTCATGTATGATGTTTTATGTTAGGTGATTAGAATAAGTGCCAGGCTCCTAGTGAGTGCTGAATAGATGTTAGCTCTCACTATTTGTAATCGCTAATTTTATGTGTCAACTTGACTGGTTCCTGGGGTGTCCCGAGATTCGGTGAAACATTATTTCTGGAGAAACAATGTCAGTGAGAGTCTCTCCAGATGAGATTAGCATCTGAATTGGTAGACTCAGTAAAGGGGATGAACTTCCCCGGTGTGGGTGGTCATCATCCAATCCACTGGGAGCTTGACCGGAACAAATCGGTAGAGGAAGGGAGAACAGCTCTCTGCTAACTGCGCTGGGACATTGATCTTCTTCTGCCCTTGGCCTGGGACTTCCACCATCGGTGCTCCTGGTTCCCAAGCTTTGGACTTGGACTGGAACTTATACTCTCGGGTCTCCTGGTTCTCAGGCCTTTTAGATTCAGACTGGAAATATGCCCCAGACATTTCTAGGTCTCTAGCTTGCAGAGGGCAGATTGTGTGTCTTCTCCGCCTCCATAATTGCGTGAATCAATTTCTTATAATAAGAAATCTATCCACCTGCCTATCTATCCTATTGGTTCTGTTTCTCCGGAGAATCCTAATACACATAATATATCGATAATATACAGTATTGTTTTGGGTGGGTGTTAAAATCATATAAATATAAAAGGCATCGCATTGGAGGCAGCATTTGGAACTGTTTCTACTCAATATGTTTTGAGATCTTGTATGTCCATACAAATGGATTTAGTTCTGGTTCATTCTTTTAAAAGGCTGAATAACAATAACAATAATAATAATTCGACATATGAAAAGTCACATTTATGAATTCATTTCTATATTGATATTCCATAAAATATTGACTTTGAAGTTTTTTCCCAATTTTTTGATAGTGCAAGCAATGCTGTAATGAATATTCATATACATCCTCATGCACATGGGCAAATGTTTTCCTGCGTTAAATATCTACAAGTGGAACTTATAGGTCACAGATTATGGTTATTTCTACTTCAAATGGCTCTGGTAAATCATCCTCCAAAACGTATAATTACATATCTCTCCCCACCAGGAATATTTAAAAGGCACTTTCTACCCGAAGATCATGCTGACATTCTTTGATGCTTTCTTCTAAAAATTTGAGGTTGTTCTGGGTTTTTTTGATCTAGTGTTTTAAACTTGAATTTATTCATGTATTTTTTAAATATTTATTTATTTTTGAGAGTATGAGCAGGGTAGGAGCAGAGAAAGAAGGAGACACAGAATCTGAAGCGGGCTCCAGGCTCTGAGCGGTCAGCACAGAGCCTGATGCGGGGATCGAACTCACGAACTGCGAGATCATGACCTGAGCCAAAGTGGGATGCTTAGCTGACTGAGCCACTCAGGTGCCCCTAAACTTGGATTTATTTTTGTATGTGAATAGGAATTAATCATGTGATTATCTACCTGGAAAACCCAGAGCACCAATTGATGAGTTCAGCAAAGTGGCTGGACACCAGATCAATATTTACAAATCAATATATTAGTAATAATGATCTGAAAACATAATAATTTTAAAATCCCATTCACCATAGTAACAAAAACTACAAAATACTTATGAATAAACTAATTTGAAATATAGAAGACCTTCATGGAGAAAGCAATAAAATTGTATCGAAAGACACAAAAAAGACCCAGATAAATGGAGAGATGTGCTATGTTCAGTAATAAGATGACTACCACTATAAAGATGTTGATTCTCCTGGATTAATTTAAAACTCCAATGCAATTCCAGTCAAAATGCCAAAAAGACTCTTTGTAGAACTTGAAAGGATGCTTCTAAAATTCGTATGTTTTTTTAAAAGAGTAATAAAATAAATCATAAGTTAATTCAGTTGTGCCAATACCTCTCATGAAGAATCCATCCTGTCCCACTGGTTTGAAATTGCTTCTTTATCCTAAGTCAGATCCCTCTAGATGCCTGAGTTGGGTTTCGGATTCTTCATTTCTCACTTACACCTCTCGTCCAACACAAGTCATGGAGCAAGGAGGAGTTCCTTGTTGTTTCTCAAAGACCAGGCTAAAAGAGGCCCTGTGCCTCCACAGACATGTGCTTTCAAGATCACTATGGTAGGAGGGAAGGGCCAGGGTGAATTACACACTGGCTTTTGAAGCTTCCATCGTGAAGTAACATGTTCTGTCCTTTTGCACCTCAAAGCGAGTCCTGCGGCCCAGCATATCTTCCAAAGGGGCAGAGGAGTGTGATCTGACCACGTGCCAGAAGGACGACCGGACCGTGGGAATGCTTCTAATGTGCTACCATTACATATGGTGTTTGCTGTAAGTTTCTCGTAGATAACCCTTTATCACGTTAAGAAATGCGTTCCTAAGTTTGTTTTGCGTTTAAGTAAAGAGTGTGTTCTTATCATGAATGAGAATTAAATTTTATCAAACGACTTTACGCCATTTGTTTGAGGTACACATGTTATTTCTCTCCCTTAATTTGTTAAGGCATTTATATACACTGTTTCCCTGCCCAGAACATTCTTCTCCGCTGCCTTCTCCAAACACTTTTTCTGGTTAATTCTTTCTCATCCTTCAGAGCCCATTCATTTATTCAGCAAGTATTTATTGAGCAATACTGTGTACCAGATATAGTTCTCGCCACTTGGGATAAGTCGGTGAACAAAGCAGATAATGGCCCTTGCCTGTGTGGATCGTATTGGGGGTAAGGGAAGAAAATAAACATAGAAGAATGAGTAAGTAAATGATATTGCAAGCTCACGGGGTTGAGTACAATGGAAAAGAAGCAGAGATGGGTAAGAGAGATGGGGTGTTAGGAGGGTGTAGTCAGAGTAGGTCTCTCAAGAAAGTGACCATCAGGGCAATGACTGGAAGCAAGTCTAGGGTTTACCAGCCAGATATCTAGAGGCCGACTATCTCAGGAAGAGGGCAGCTTCAAGGCGAAGTCTCCGGGATGGGAGCTGCCAGGGGTGTTCTAGAAGCAGTGAGGAAGCTTGAGTGGCTGGTATTGAGTGAGGCTGGAAGGAGGCGAAGCTGGAGAAAAAATGGAGAAGGGTGACCGTGAGAGCCTTGGAGGTCATGGTAGAGACTTTGAGTTTTTCTCAGTATACGGATGGGAGCCCTCGCAGACTTTTGAGCAGAAGAGGGACAGAATCTGACTTGTGCTTTGAAAGGATCCCCTGACACAGAGATGGTAAGAACTGCCTTCAGGGTGGCAAAGGTAGAAACAGGAAGACAGGAGGCACCTCCAAGAGTAGATCAGGTATGAAATGAAGATGCCCCTATGGAAAGTCGTACGAGTGGAGGTGGAGGTGAGAAGTGGAGGGGGTGAGAAGAGCTCAGAGGCTGGATATATTTTATGGGAAACACCAGTATGATATTCTAGTGGATCGTATGTAGAGTGTGAGAAAATAGAAGAAGCCAGGATGGCTCCAAAATTTTTGGCCTGAGCATTTGGAAGGATGGAGCTGGAAGACACTTTAGATGGAGGTTTCAGGTTGGGGCGGATCAAGCGTTCAGGTTTTTTGTGTTGTTTTTTTTTCCATGATAACTTTTTATTGAGTTTTAATTCACATACCATAAAATTCACCTCTTAAAATTTGGTTTTAACATTTATTTCTTTATTTACTTTTGAGAGAGAAAGAGAAAGAGAGCCTACAGGAGCCAGTGCAAACGAGGGAGGGGCAGAGAGAGAGCAAGAGAGAGAATCCCCAGCAGACACCGTCAGTATAGAGCCCGGTGCAGAGTTGGAACCCAGGACCTGTGAGGTCATGACCTGAGCCGAACTCAAGAGTCAGACGCTTAACCGACTGGGCCACTCTAAAATTCTCTTCTCTAAAATGTGAATTTGGCAGGTTTTCGTATATTTACAAGTTGTGCAACCATCACATTATCTAATTCCAGAACATTTGTTGATCCTGAAAAGAATCCATATTCTTTAGCTACTTCCCAATCCCCGTTCCCTGAACTGTGCCTTTGGGTTTGCCTATTCCGGAAATTTATGCAAACGGAATCATATAATTTGTGGTCTTTTGGGCCTGCTTTCTTTTACTCAGTGTAATGTTTTCATGGTTCACCCACCTATCAGCACTTCATTATTTTTTATGGCTGAACAGTATTCCATTATATGGATATATCATGTTTTGTTTATTTATTCATCAGTTGATGGATGTTTGGATTATTTCCACTTTTTGCCTATTATGAACGATGCCACTATAAACATTCATGTGTAAGTTTCCATGTGGTCATATGTGTTTAATTTTCTTGAGTATAGGTAGGTCTATGAGTAGATTGCTCAGTCATAGGGTAACTCTTTTTTTTTTTTTTTTTAACGTTTATTTACTTTTGAGACAGAGAGAGACAGAGCATGAATGGGGGAGGGGCAGAGAGAGAGGGAGACACAGAGTCGGAAGCAGGCTCCAGGCTCCGAGCCATCAGCCCAGAGCCCGACGCAGGGCTCGAACTCACAGACCGCGAGATCGTGACCTGAGCTGAAGTCGGACGCTTAACCGACTGAGCCACCCAGGCGCCCCAGGGTAACTCTTTTTAAAGAACTATCAAATTGCTTGCCATAGGAACTGCACTGCACTCTGACCAGCAATGTTATGATAGTTCCAACTTCCCCAGATCCTTGCCAACACTTGTTATCATCCATATTTTTTATTATAGCCATCCTTGTGGGTGTGAAGTAGCATCTCACTGTGGTTTTAATTTGTATCCCCCTAATGGCTAATGATATTGAGGATCCTCTCAAGTGCTTACTGGCCGTTTGTATATCTTCTCTGAAGAAGGGTCTGCTCAAACCCTTTGTGCGTTTTAAATCGGATTATTTGTCTTTTTACTGTTGAAGAGTAAGCGTTCTTTATATATTCTGGATGCTAGACCCTTATCAGATAAATGATTTGCAAACGGTGTCTCCAAAATGTGGGCTCTGTTTTAAGGCTTTAGTTCTGGACTTGTTGAATTTGAGAGGTTTTATTAGACTATGAACTATGTAAGTCTGTTAGAAAGGTGAAGGCTAAGAGATACAGAAGAGATATACAGAATCATCAGCATGTGGAAGGATACTATTTAAAACCGTGAGACTAAGTGCAATCCTCATCAAGAGAGTAAGGATAGAGGGAAGGAAGACATTAAGGACTGAACCCTGGGCTGCTATAACATCAGAAGCTGGAGAGGAGGAGAAGAGCCATCAAAGGAGACTGGGAAGTAAGACAGGAGCAACCAAGAGAGTGTGGGTCCAGAAGCCTGGGGAGAAAGGGATGATCACCTGGGTTGGATGCTCCTGAGAGGTCAAGAAAGGTGAGGACCAAGACCATTTGGTTTAGCAACAAATAGGTCATTGGTAACTTGACCGAGAACGATTTCAGAGGAATGTTGAAGAAGAAAGCCCCATGGGACCAGGTTCAAGGAAGAGCAGAAGAACAGGAGACAGTGAGCACAGACCTCTTTTTCAAGGAGCTCTGCTGCAAACCTGGGGTGGTAGATAGAGGGAGAAGTGAGGCCAAGAGTGGTTTTATTTTGTTGTGTTTTCTCACCTTGCTCTTAAAATGGGAGACTCAGCATTATGCTTGTATCCGATGGGAATGATTCAATGGGAGTCAAAAATTGATGCAGGACAGAGAGGGGAGCATTGCTGCAGCCGTGTCCTTGAGTAGGTGATGGGACAGGGTTGATCCCAGGGGGAAGGCTGGCTTTTGATAGGGCACAGACAGGTCATCTGTGGGAAGAGGTCGGGGAGGCAGTATGTGGGTGCAGACCTGGCAGGTGGGCAGATAGCAAGCAAGAGAAGAGAACCCCAGTGTTTTCAAGGGAAGGAAGAAGCATGTCTCTGGCTGAGAGTGAGGATAGGGGAGGAGGTGTGGGGATTCAGGAAAGGGGAACTGTATGGTAAGGTATGTGGGGGAGAGCAAGTGCCCTAAGTAAGGACAGTATGAGTCCAGGCAGCATTGGGGTGCAGGCGAGGTCTGCATGCCCACTTCAGATATAACTTCCTCCAGAAAGCCTTCTCACCCCCAGACCAGGTTATTCCTCTTGTTATAAGTCTCATAGGCCCTGTGGTGCTTCTTTCATACAGCTCTGATCACAACTGGAATGAAATATCAACTGTATTCTTTAGTTCTTTAATCTGTGTCCCTCCCTAGACTGTAAATCCCTTGAAGACGCGAGCAGAGACTGACTATTCCAGCGCTGTATCTCAGCATCCCTTTCCTCCCGCATAGTAGGGGCTCAATACAAAAGTATCGAATAGTTGAATGAATGAAATCAAGAGAAAAGTCCCGGAAGTGGCATGCGCGTTTTCTAGCCCGCCTAGAGTTCTGAAGCAGGCCCTCCCACAACCCTGGGTGATTATGAACCCCCTCCCCCACAACACTCTCTTAAATCGCCTCCCCGCCCCCACCTCCGTCCCCCATCTTCACTCCCTCTCCCAGCGCCCCTCTTCGCCAGACACTGGGGCTTTAAGAGCCGGCAGAAACGGAGCCAGGTGCTGATTGGTGGTTTATTCTAACACGCTAGAGGATGAGCTCATCTGCAGCCAATGGCCAGGCTGCACCCGGCCAGACCCCTGCACCTGGCAGGAGGGCGCAAGGCGGCCGCGGGTGGTTCACGGTCGCCCGCCGGAGTGAAGGGGCGGTGGCGGCAGGGCTAGGTCTGGCCGCGCGGACCGAGCTCCTGGCTCGGGCAGGTACGGGGTTTGTCCGGCTCCTCCTCCATCCCCCGGTCCTCCAGGCGACGGTGTCCCCTCCTCTCACTCCCCCGGCCCGCTTTCCTCTGCCCGACCGCGCGGCGCGGCGCACCTTGCGCGCCGGGACTCGCAGGCTGGGCGCGCCGCTTCCCGTGTCCAGGCGCGGCCCCGCACCCCTGCCCCGCAGGACAGAGCCCGGCAGGGTGGCCCCCTGAGGCCGGGGCCCGACTCGAGCAGCCCAGCCCATCGGCCTCGGTACCCCCGAAGACAGGCCTCAGGGCTGTATGTTCTCGGTGGCAGGGCGGAGCAAGGAGAGTGCGGCTTCCCCCCCCCCTCCCCTCCCCCGCCCCCCCCCCCCCCCCCCCGGGGCTGCGGCCTGGCCTTGGTTCAGGCCCCGCTGGCTTGAGGGTGTGGGTTTCCCTCCCGCCCCACTCCCCGTCCTGTTCTATCTGTTCCCTGACTCTACAGAGGCACAAGTGGCCTAGGCTTGGAAGTGCAGGCCCTGCCCTTCCCAATGGGCCCTGAGAGAGCACAGGTGCCGCTGAGGCTGCAGTAGGGGGCAGAGGCATCCCTGCTGGCTTCTCTCTGAGCCCTTTCCTTTCCTGAAGCCACTGCTCCTATTCCTTTGGCCACTCGTGTCACACACCGCTCAGGGAGGAGCTGCTGTCAGGTACTTGGAGGCCACGTGGCCTCCCTGGCCTACTCAGAGCCTGGAGGACAGGGCCACCCCCTCCCTAGGGCTGGGTTGATTCTATCCTCCTTCCTCTAACTCCATCCAGAATCTGCCACTCAGTCATTTCATTGGCCCACAGGCTTTAAGGCCAGGCCTTGTGCCTAACTCTGTGTGTGTGTAGGTGGGGAGTTTTCACTTGCTGACCTTGGCACCAAAGGAAATAAATAAAGCGGGGGCCATTTATTCTGTTCAGAGAAGTGCCACCACCGAACCCTGAAGGATAAATGAGATTCCTGTAGGCGGAGTGTGAGCAGGAGAACAGGCAGGATGGAGGGAACAGTGTGAGGAACAGCCTCAGTGTGCGGCCATCATATGTTTACCGTGTAGTAGATGCTAGTTTGTCTGTGGAGACAACTCTGAGGGCAACTCTGGATCACAAGTGCCCTCAGTTCTCTCAGTCCTCAAAAAATATCTGCTGATCTGAATGTGAATGGAAAGGAAGAGCCCTGCGCAGGTTATTATTCTATTATTATTACCGTTTACAAAAGGTCTGGCTCGGTGGAGGGATGTTACCCACATTAGCTCTGATCCCTCCAGCCCTTAGTCGCCCAATTTTCAGTGGAGGAAATCAGGAGGCAGATGGGGTGTTGTTCCCCAGCTGGGGCCTCCCTAAAGCATCTGTTTATTTCAGGTCACCGCTGCAGGACAACAGCCATGAGCCTGGTGGCCTGCGAGTGCCCTCCTGGCCCAGGCCTGGAGCCTGAGCCTTGCTCCCGTGCACGGTCCCAGGCCCGTGTGTACCTGGAGCAGATTCGCAGCCTGGTGGCTCCCGGGGCCCCGGACGTGACCAAACGTGACTACCTAGTAGATGCAGCCACGCAGATCCGGCTGGCCCTGGAGCGTGACGTCAGCGAGGACTACGAGGCCGCCTTCAACCACTACCAGAACGGCGTGGACGTCCTGCTGCGAGGCGTGCACGGTGAGGGCTGGGCTGGGCAGGGACGAGGGCCAGTGGGGAAGGGCCAGCTTAGGGCTTGCCCCGAGCTCTGTCCATCTGTGCTGAGTGAACAGGGCTCTAGGCTGGCCCTGCTGGGAAGGACAGTCTTTTTTTTTTTAATTTTTTTTTAACGTTTATTTATTTTTGAGAGAGAGAGAGAGAGAGAGACAGAACATGAACGGGGGAGGAGCAGAGAGAGAGGGAGACACAGAATCGGAAGCAGGCTCCAGGCTCCGAGCCATCAGCCCAGAGCCCGACGCGGGGCTCGAACTCACAGACCGCGAGATCATGACCTGAGCCGAAGTCGGACGCTTAACCGACTGAGCCACCCAGGCGCCCCAAGGGAAGGACAGTATTAACAGCTGGCGTTTATTGAGCAGTTCCTATATACCAGACACTGGTCTAAGGGCTTTCCCTGTATTAATTCATTTGAGCCTCACGGTAACAGAAATTACTATATATGTTGTTGTAGTTCCAAGTATATAGGAACTATTTTTTTTATTAATTAAAAAATATTTTTTAAAGTTTTGGGGCATCTGGGTGGCTCAGTGGGCTAAGCGGCCGACTTCAGCTCAGGTTATGATCTCACGGTTCGTGGGTTTGAGCCCCGAGTCGGGCTCTGTGCTGACAGCTCGCAGCCTGGAGCCTGCTTCAGATTCTGAGTCTCCCTCTCTCTCTGCCCCTCCCCTGCTCGCACTCTGTCTCTGTCTCAAAAATAAATAAACATTAAAAGAGAAAAACTTAAAATTTTTTGTTAAGGTTTGTTTTGTTTTGTTTTTTGAGAACGTGAGTGGAGGAGGGGCAGAGAGAGAGAGAGAGAGAGAGAGAGAATCCCAAGCAGGTCCTGCACTGTCAGTGCAGAGCCCAATGCGGGGCTCCAACTCAGGAACCATGAGATCATGACCTGAGCCAAAATCAAGGGTCGGATGCTTAACCGGCACCCCTATAGGAACTATTTTTATTCCTATTTTCTTTTTTTTTTAATTTTTTTAAAATGTTTACTTATTTTTGAGACAGAGAGAGACAGAGAATGAACAGGGGAGGGTCAGAGACAGAGGGAGACACAGAATCCGAAGCAGGCTCCAGGCTCTGAGCTGTCAGCACAGAGCCTGACGCGGGGCTCGAACTCACAGACCGCGAGATCATGACCTGAGCCAAAGTCTGAAGCTCAACCGACCGAGCCACCCAGGCGCCCTCTTTCCTATTTTCCAGATGAGAAAACTGAGGCATCAGGCAGTGAAATAACTTGCCTAAGGTTCCATAGCTATCAAGTGGCAAGCTGAGGTTTGAAGAGTCTGGGCTCCAGAGGCTGGGTGCTTGACCCAGCGCCTGTCCCTGGAGTAGTGTCGGGCTCCTGCCCTCTGGGGGAGGAGGATACATATGACAATTAATAATTATGATCTCAGGTGGGAAGAGCAATGAGGAGGAAGTGAGGGGAGGGAAGAGAGAAATTGAGGCCAGGCTGGGCTAGCATAGGGTATTTTCTAGAAGTCAAAACTTTCATCTGAGTACTGAAGAACAGTAGGTATGTTGTCCAGCCGAACCCAGGTGGTCCTCCAGAGAGAGCAACCTGTTTGGGGCGAAGTGAGGCATTTTCAAGCCGGGGCGAGAGGCTGGCCCTGTGGCCAGGTTGAGATCCCTGAGGGTGGTCAGGCTGGGGGTGGGAGTCGGGCCCTGCTTCAGGCTTCCTACCCCGCCCCCTGCCAAAGAGACCCCCAGTTCCTGAGCTTCAGACTGCCCAGTGAATTAGTTTGTCCTCCAATCCCAGTCCCCACTCTGGCCTTTTCACACTGGGCACCAGAGGTGACAGAGGGACGTTCTCTGGGAGCTTCTGTCTCCTTTCTCTGAAAACGGATGCGGAAATCCCCAGTCTGTTCTTTCCGGGGGTGTGACAGCAGCCAGCGAGGTGGTGGGTGCCAACTGTGAAGTGCAGTAGGCTGAGGGTGACCACGGTTCCCAGCCTCTCCCCCCATCTTCCGCTCCCCACCTGCCCGTCTCCCACCCGGACGAGGGCTGGGGAACAGTCTGTGGCCGGCCTCCCAAGTAGGCACTCTGTCCTGTGGAGGGCAGGGGGTGGGCAGAGGGAGCCAGAACCCCAGCCCTCCAAGGCCGGGGTGGGTCCTGGTGACCCCATTGTCCCACAGTCGACCCCAACAAGGAGCGACGCGAGGCTGTGAAGCTGAAAATTACCAAGTATCTGCGGCGGGCCGAGGAGATCTTCAACTGCCACCTGCAGAGGACTCTGGGAGGAGGAGCAAGCCCTGGCACGGTGAGGGGGACTGCTCCCCAAAGGCCTGAGGGCCCTGGAGAGAGAGAGCTGAGCCACACCCCCGGCCCCCTCCGGCCAGGGCCAGATGGCTGTCACCTCACATCCCCGGCTGCAGGGCAGGGCAGGGCAGGGCAGGTGGCTGTGCCAGGTTCTCCCCAGGCTTCCTCTGTCTCCCACACACTCCTAGCTCCCTTCAAACACTTAGTGAATCATCTCCAGGCCAGTCTCACCCCCACACGGGGTAAACACACACACACACACACACACACACACACACACACACACACACACACACTCTAAGTCTCCCACATCTGTTTGAGCTTGAACTGAGCTCTGTTTGAGCTGCAGTGAGTGCAGCTGACCCTTGAACGAAACAGGTTTGAACTGCGTGGGTCCACTTATATACTTGGATTTTCTTCGATAAATACACTGCAGTATTGTAAACGTATTTTCTCTTCTGCGTCTTATTCGGCTGCTTTTCCCCAGCGCAGGTGCCTGGGCCGCATGCCTTGGTCCTCGAGGCGTGTTCCCTGAGACCCACACGGTCCCAGGCTTTCTCCCCCTCCCTGGGAGCGCCTGCCTCCTATGGATGGGGCTTCCTTCCTACACAGGGTTTCTGAAGCCTGAGAACCCCCTGGGTCTTGGAGGAGGGCTGCCTGGGGGCTGAGTGTCGAGGATGGGGTGACCACCCTGGGCAGGTGTGGGCCTCTGCCAGTCGGGGCCGGCTTCTCTGCTCCCTGTGAGGTGGGTGGGGACGGGGGGGGGGGGGGGGGGCGCTGCTTGTACCCTGGTTCTGCCCCTTGTGCCCGCAGCTGTCCTGGCAGCTGGAGGAGGGCCTGGTGAGAAGGCAGTGCCTGAGGGGGGCTGGGCCCTGAGGCTGTGTGGTCTGTCTCCCTCCTCCGCAGGGTTTCAGCAGCCTGAGGCTCCGGCCCATCCGCACACTGAGCTCTGCCCTGGAGCAGCTGAGGGGCTGCAGGGTGGTCGGGGTCATCGAGAAGGTGAGTGAGCGGACAGCCACAGTGGGGTGCTGCGGGTGGGGAGGAGGCGGTGTATGCAGATGGGGGTGGTGGGTGGGGAGAGAGAACAGCTACCCCCACTCTTCCAGAAGGGGCCCGAAAGGGGTCAGAGGGTCCGAGGGGAGGAGAGCAGCTGTGTCCAGTGGTTCCCCACCCTTCTCCCACCCCGGCACACATCAGTCAGGTCCTGGAGAGAAAATTGGGAACAGAAGAGGCAGACAGTCCCTTTTCCACAGCCCTTGGCTCAGACTGAAAGCCACACCCTCAGAGATTCAAGACAGAAGCCCCAGGACAAGCAGCCGGCAGGGAGCTCTCCCAGCATGCACAGCCCTGCTCACTCCCCTTCCTCCTCACTCTGCGCCCCAGGCCGAGGCCAGGGTCTCCCCATCAGGGGTAGCTGAGGGGTTCCTGTGGTGGATGCACTCCAATCCAGAAGCCTGCCCTGCAGAGGGTCCCAGCTCCCAGAGGGGCCTCGGCAGCTCTGCCCTTTCCCTCCTGGAACCCCCCACCCTCGTGCAGACCCCATCTGAGGCCCTTTGCCTTAACTGGGGGGCAGGTAGGAAGGTAGGAGCTGACATCCCAGCCTGTACGTGGGACAGTCATTAGAGTGGGGGACTCGGAAGGACAGACAGTGGGGTCACATGAGATCTGAACCAATATTCAACTGCCCTCTGCCGGACCCAGGCAACACCTGAGTAGTTGCTAAAGGGCTTGTTCTCAACACCACCCTTCATCGGAATCACCTGAGAAGCTTCCTGAAAAGAGATGCCTGGGCCCCACCCCAAGCCTATTGAGTCAGAATCTCCAGGGTTGAGCCCAGGAATCTGGAGTTGAAATACTCCTCCGGGGATTTGGGGATTTTGCCGGGCCTGGGAGCCCACAAAGGACATCTGCTCAGTGCACGGCATGGCCACAGCGAACCCCTTCCCCTCCCGTTGGTTTCGTCATGTGTAAGTGGGGTAAGATTCCAGCCCTCAAGGGGGCATGTGGGAACTAAAATGAAATAATTTTTGGGAAAGGCCTGGCACACACTAAAATTTTTGATACGTGTTTGATGGCTGTAAATGCTAGTGACAAGAGCGAGGGGGATGGGGCGTGCAGGCTTCCCGTCCCCCAGCCGTCCCCCAGCTGCTCCTCCCAGGTCCCTGGAACAGGCCCCAGTCTGTCAGCCAAGGCCCGGCCAGCTTCCATATGCCTTCCCTCCAACAGCACTAGTCTGTGTGGCCCCAGCCAAGCACAGCCGCTCCCACAGAGGGGCTGGGAGGTGACTGCCACCACCTTTTTCCCCTGTGGGATCCTACTGAACTACAGATGTTGTGGACAGAGGGGTTCCAGGTCAAACAAGTTAGTTTGGTTGTGAGTTAAAGTTACATGACTTTTGTTTTTTTGTTTTTTTGTTTTTTTGTTTTTAATTTTAGGAGTTTGCAGAGCTTTTAGGATGCTAATGTGTATACCATGAGTTTCCAAGAAGGAGGTCTATGATAGAATTTCCCGAATTTGTTTAACCCCCGGACACGCATATGCAAAGCATTTTCAGAATCCAGTGTTCTGAGGCCCGTGTCTGGGTGGATGGAAAGCACAAACTAAGGCCAAGCCCAACCATTCTGCCTTGAGGCTGAGTTTCTTTCTTTTTTTTACCCTTTCTTGGGCACCTGGCTTACCTACTCCACCTCCCTCCTGAGATCCTGCTTCCTTTCCCGGTTTCATTTCCAAGTCAGGAACACCATCTTCCCCAAATTAGGAGAGATGTTAGGGCCACTGGGCCCAGGTCCCTGCAGCCGGGCCCGGATGTGCTATCAATGCGTTCCATTCTGCAACGCTGCCCAGGCACATCCGGGCGGGAGGGCAGCGCGGGCCAGCAGTCCACAGAGCCAGGGGGTGGCAAAGGGCTTGCTCACGAAGCCTGGAGGGCCAGTTGTTAGGTTAACTGGCCTGGGGGTCCCTAGGGACCCCTGGGGGCTAAAGAGGTACTGGCAGGGGTAGAGGGTTTGCTGGGAACGTCTAGGCAGGTGGGTCAGGGACTAGATAGGCCTCTGATAAGAATACCTGGGGGTTTGCTCTCAGGGAGCACGGGGAGCCTGAGAGACCTCACCACACAATTGCTGAGCCTCCTCTAGGAGCCAGGGATGGGGAAGAAAAAGAAGGCCATCCAAGTCACTTCTTGTTTTTTTGGCTCAAACACAGGGGTGTTTTTTAGAGTTATCATTAGTTACCAACATTTAAAAATTGGCAGGTTTCGTATAGAAGTCCAGATTTCCGGCTTATCCTGCAAAATTGGAAGATTTGGAAACGCTGGCTCACAATCTCGCGTGGCAGCCAGGAGTGGTGGGGGAGGCTGCCTGTGTTTGTTTTGTTTTGAGAGCGAGGAAGGAGCCGTGAACGAGTGGGAGAGGGGGCAGAGGGAGAGGGAGAGGGAGAGAGAATCTTAAGCAGGATCCACGCCACCCTTCACGGAGCCCCATCTCACAACCGTGAGATCATGACCTGAGCCGAAATCAAGAGTCAGACGCTTAAGCGGCTGAGCCACCCAGGTGCCCCAGGGGCTGCCTCTTTGGGACACCAGTCCCCTGGTTTGCTCCTGTCCCTGCTCTGTCCCCTTGGTTCACAGGCCAGCCCCTGTGGGCCTTGGAGTTTGAGAATCTGCTTGAAACTTTTGGACTTGTTTGCCCCATGAGAGATTCTTCCTGGGATTTTGATACTTTGGGCATTTTGAAAAAAAGGGTTAATGTGTTTCACCAGAGCTTTAATTGTCCCAGGTCCCAAGAACTCCGTGGGTATCCTGGGAAAAAAAAAAAAAAATTCTCTTTATAGAAAGGTGAAAAGGGCACCCAGAACTGCCCTCCACCTTCCAAATAGCAATAGTCGCCTGACATTAATTAGTACGGCACGTTCTTATTTGCAAAACTGTTGCGTTCCTTCAGTCACCCTGGGGGAAAAAAAGCACTATACTGGACAGCCTCATACAGTAGTCCTTAGCCACATAACACTATTTAAGTTAAAATTAAATATTCTCCTTCTTATTCATACCAACCACACCTCAAGGGCTTGATAGCCTTACATATGTTCACTGGTTTCTGTATTGGGCAGTGCAGATATATATTTCCTTCACGTTCTATTAGACGGTGCTGCCTTTTAATAATTGTCTTACAGGGGCACCTGGGTGGCTCAGTAGGTTAAGCGTCCAACTTCGACTCAGGCCATGACCTCACAGCTCGTGAGTTCGAGCCCCACGTTGGGCCCCCTGCTATCAGCACAGAGTCCACTTCGGATCCTCTGTCTCCTCTCTCTGCCCCTCCCCAGCTCATTCTGTTTCTCTCTCAAAATAAATAAATAAACTTAAAATAGTTGTCTTGCAATTACGAGAATGAAACAGAGGCTCGTAGAAGTCGAGCGACTAGTGCTCTGGTCCCCCTATAGCCCTGAGCACAAGAGGAAGGGGGTGTTTTTGTTTGCTGGCTTTAATGGGAAAATGCCCCTGCTACTTTTGAGCTATTTTTTATTATTTTTTTAAGTTGTTAATGTTTTTATTTATTTTTGAGACAGAAACAGAGCATGAGCAGGGGAGGGGCAGAGAGAGGGGGAGACACAGAATCCGAAGCAGGCTCCAGGCTTTGAACTGTCAGCACAGAGCCCGATGTGGGGCTCGAACTCATGAGCCGTGAGATCATGACCTGAGCCGAAGTCGGATGCTTAACTGACTGAGCCACCCAGGCGCCCCTGAGCTATTTTAAACTAAGGCAATATACGTATATATTCCTCATCATCCTGCCTAGCTCCGAGATAATTGCTATTAATATTTCGGTCTAATTCTTTCTAGATAGGTAGGTGTGTGTGTGTGTGTGTGTGCGTGTGTAATACATACATACATATATATGAGGGGCAGAGGGTAAGAGAGAGCGAAGCCCAAGTAGGCTCCGTGCTTGGCACAGAGCCTGATGCAGGGCTCAATCCCACGGCCCTGGGATCATGATCTGAGCCAAAGTCAAGAGTTGGACTCTCAACCGACTGAGCCCCCTAGGCGCCCCTGATCAAGTTTTATATCTGGCTTCCCCAGCCTTCACTGCTGCCTTTTTGGACTCTGTGTGAGAGGACCTTAGCCAGGACAAGGTGGTAGGGAATCCCACTTGGCAAGGGACGGTGGGGAATTATCCAGGGTGTCAGTACCTGTGGGAAACTCGATTCTCTAAATGACCCCAGGGTTTTCTTGCTTGCTTTTTCAAACACTGCACCAGTTTGGTTAAGGAGCTGGGGCCAGGCTGGGTTCCACCTCTGGCTGTTGGAGGAGAGACCTCTGGTGGTCAGAAAGTGTGTGTCACTGCTGCCTCAGGAAGGGCACTGATGATGGGGGAGCTGAGGCCCAGAGGGGAGGGCAGGTGCCATGGTCATCTGGCTGTGCCCCATTGCAGTTAAGTCTCTGGGGCTCTGGGATCAGCCCTGCCTGCATTCAAATCCTGGCTCTAGGGGCGCCTGGGTGGCTCAGTCGGTTGAGCGTCCAACTTCAGCTCAGGTCACGATCTCGCGGTCCGTGAGTTCGAGCCCCGCGTCAGGCTCTGGCCTGATGGCTCAGAGCCTGGAGCCTGCTTCCGATTCTGTGTCTCCCTCTCTCTCTGCCCCTCCCCCGTTCATGCTCTGTCTCTGTCTCAAAAATAAATAAATGTTAAAAAAAATTAAAAAAAAAAAATCCTGGCTCTACTACTGTTTAGCGGTGGGACTATAGGTAACAAAACCTCTCTGAACCTCAACTTGTTCATCAATAAACTGGGTCACTAATAACGCTGACCTGGTAGGACTGTGGGAATAAAATTAAATAACCTATAGAAAGCCCTTAGCACAGAAGAAGTGCTCTATAGCCAGTGTGGGGTTTCCCTACAACCTTATCAGTGACAATTACTACAGATTATTGAGGGCACATTATGTGGCAGGTGCGGGCTGCCGTTATGCTTGAGTCGTCCCGCTGACTAAAGGAGGTACTTCTGAGGTTCAGCGAGGCAGGGTGATGTGGCAAATGTGCTAACTGGCATTCTGGCTTTATATTCACAGAGGGCCTTTCTGTTTATGGCTTCGACCCACCAGGGATGAGGGAAGGCGGGCATTTGTAATTCCCTTTTGGTAGATGAGAAAATCAGTGTAGTTGCCCAGGATCTAAACCCACCCGGTCCTAGGCTGCGGCCTTTGTGACTGCCCAGTGGCCTGGCCTTCCTCGGGGTGGGGCTGGGGGACGCCCACCTGCCACCAGGGGGAGTGGCTGCCGGGCGCAGACAGCCAAGGAGTCACAGCATCTGGGTACTGGTCTTACTCCCCTGTGCCCGTCATCCGGCTGTGTCTTCTGCCTTCCTGCTGTCTCCTCCGGCTGGGACCCACTCCTGCCCATCACAGAAATGAGTCAAGGGCCCAGCTCCAAACAAGACCTTGACCCAACAATTGACATATTACTGCCTAGACCAAAAGCAACAGAAGGAGAGGGCTGCTCTCCAAAGATAGCCTCCAGGGAAGGCTATCTTGAAGTTTCAAGGCTATTTTTTTTTTTTTTTGAGGGGAGTAGATTTTTAACAGTTTTTTTTAATGTCTATTTTTAAGAGAGAGAGAAAGCACGTGTGCCTGTACGCGGGGGAGGGGCCAAGAGAGAGGGGGACGGAAGATCCCCAGCAGGCTCAGCACTGACAGCAGAGAGCCAGACGTGGGGCTCGAACCCCCGAACTGCGAGATCATTACGCTGGCCACTTAACCGACTGAGCCACCCAGGCGCCCCGAGAAAGACTGTTTTTAAAAAGGGGACTGGGGGCAGGTGGGGGAAGGGACCCAAAGGAGCATGCCAAATATGCGTGCCCCCCCCCCCAACCCAGGTCCGGCTTGGCTCATGGGTGACCTTGGGCTATGTTCTCGGCCTCAGCTGTTTCACCTGTAAAATAAGAGATCAGAAGAGGTGACTGGCTCTGAGGTCCTGCCCCGCTGTGACACCCTCAAGCCCTGCAGGACGGATCACTCCCTGTGCACGTGGGGGGTGCTTACCGTCCCCCTGCGCTGCGTAGGACTCTGGGCACACAGAGCCGGGCAGCGTGTGCTCCCTGCCCTCACGTTGCACACAGCCCAGTGGGGAGACAGGAAATTAGACCCTGTTGATAGAGCTCCCTGAGGGTGGGCCCGGAGAGCTCTGGAGAGGAGATCCGGGGTCCCGGCCTGACCCGAGGGCTGGCCCCTGGAGGAGGTGGCAGGTGCGTTGATGCCACAGGAAACAAAGGTGGAAAAGCAGGACAGGACTGATGTCCGCTTGGGGGTGGGGGCGTGGCCAGGAGCACACCTCACCACAAAAACCTGCCTTCCCTGTCTGCCCTAGAGTGAGTCAGCCTTGGTGGAGGCACCTGGGGGGCTGGGGCTCAGGCCACGGAGCCCCAGGAACTACCATGTGCCTTGACCGGTGCCTCCTGGACTTTGGCAGGTGCAGCTGGTCCAGGACCCAGTGACTGGAGGGACCTTCGTGGTAAAGGCAGGTGCTCCTTTGGCCCCTGCTGTTCGGTATTCCCCTTGGGACTTCCTCACCTACCCTCTGGGGAGCCGCCTACCCAGAACCTGTATCTGAGGACCATGCTCCCTCCAAATCTACAAGCTGCTTGTTCTGTCCCTGAGCACGGCCCCCACCTCCCAGACAAACACACATCTGCCCCATCCTTGTTCCGGAGGGTGGAGGGCCTGGATTCCATGGTGGAGAGAGAGAGGGGTGAGGGCCGGGTCGGGAACTGGGGGGAGGCAGCTGCTACTCAGGGTGGCTCGTATCCCTTACGTGTTTGCCCCTGAAGCCAGGCTAGGATGTCCCCTAGCTGAGCACCCTCTGGTCTGTCCCTCGCCGACCTGCCTGCTCTCTCCCCAGAGCCTGTCCAGGTGTCCCGTGGCGAACCGGGAGCGGCTGACCATCATCCCGCACGGTGTGCCCTACATGACTAAGCTGCTTCGGTACTTTGTGAGCGAAGATTCCATCTTCCTGCACCTGGAGCATGTGCAAGGTGAGGGGGCCTGAGGGGTCCCCGTCAGCTGCCCGGGCCTTCGGCGTGGCCTCTTTATCCCCTTAAATGTTAACGTTTATCGATTTTTGAGACAGAGAGAGACAGAGCATGAACAGGGGAGGGTCAGAGAGAGAGGGAGACACAGAATCCGAAACAGGCTCCAGGCTCTGAGCCATCAGCCCAGAGCCCGACGCGGGGCTTGAACTCTCGGACCGCGAGATCGTGACCTGAGCTGAAGTCGGACGCTTAACCGACTGAGCCACTCAGGCGCCCCCCTCTTTATCCCCTTAAAATGCCAAGCATGAGAAGGGGGCACCAAGCACCAGACGTGTGGCACAGACCACGGGTCCCAGCCTTCCCGGGGGGAGGATGGCAGAATCAGGTTGTGGTGGGTCTGTGCGCGGTGCCAGGGGGACAGGGGATGGCTTGAGGAGGTCACATCCTGGGCGGGGAGAGGGCACTTATGCAGATGTCCCCTTTTGTCACCATTTCCTCCAGTCTTGGCCTCTTTTCATTTTTCTAGTCTGCGCCCATTCCTTTGGCGTGGCCACGTGGGAGGGTGGTCACTGAAGCTATAAGGACAGCAGTTGGTTCACGGAGCAGATATTTTTGGGTCACCTATTGCCGTGATGATTTTTTTTTTAATAAGGGACCCGGATGGGTCATGGCATGTAGTATAGCAGAGGGCATTCTGGGCAGAGGTGAGGGTGTGGAAGGCAGAGGGTTCATGCTGGATGCGGGGGGAGGCAGGAGTTGGGGACCTGGTGTCCACGCTCTTCTTCTCCCCTGTCCCCATGCTCGCTGCTCCTCTGCACGGCCCAGGAGGCACACTCTGGTCCCACTTGCTCTCCAAGGAGCACCCCCAACCGTCTGGGCTCAAGTCTGAGAGGATGAAGGCTTCGCTCAACTCGCCCCTCAGCCTCCAGACCCCAGCACTGCTCCCCCTGGGACCCGCCCGCCTGCAGGACAGAATCCTGCTGGAGCCTCCACGGACTTCTCAGAGCCTCCCCCAAGCCAGGGGGCCCCCAGCCATCGATCCCCAGAGAGAGGCTGCAGGTAGCCCTTCAGCCAGGACCCAAACTTTCTGCCCCCCGGACCTTCTGAGGGCCCCAAGTGGCCGCCTGCACCTCCAAGCCAGACGGGGACCCGGCCGGAGCTCAGACGCGAGGCCCTCGTGGGGGCTCCCTTGGGTTCATCAGGGAGCTGTCCGGGTGCTGGGGGCCTGCAGACGAGGCAAAAGTCCGAGCCACCCCTTAGCAGACGGGGCCCACCCCGGGTTCAGCAGGGGCGCCTGGCACGTGAACGAAGAGCAGGTGAGGCAGTGGGCCGCGGAGACACTGGTGGCTCTGGAGGCCCTGCACGAGCAAGGGGTGCTGTGCCGAGATCTCAATCCCCGGAACCTGCTTCTGGACCAGACAGGTAGGTGCCCGGCCTGGGGAGGAGGAGACCTACCCCGCCTCTCAGAGGGGGCCCCCGGAGCCTCCAGACAGAGAAGGGGAGTTCCCCAAAGTCGAGGGGACCTCAGAGGTTATCTGCTTCCTCTGCCTCCCCCTGGCCTTTTCACACAGGATTCTGACCGGGTCTGGTTGGCCGATGTTGAGCCTGGGAAACGAGCCCTCGCCCAACCCAGACTCCGGGGCAGCAGCTCCTAGGAGCACCTGGTTGTCTCTGGGCCGTCTGGGGCCAGGCCCTAGGGAGTCTCCGCCCAGGGCAGCCCCTGGCTCCTGCTTTGTGACTGGTGGGGGAAGCCCCGGAGTCCCCTCCCCCATGCCAACTGCTCAATGATGACTAACCACAATTTTTGTCCACCGTTATTCCTACGTGCACTGGACGAGAAGGTCACATCCGGCTCACGTATTTTGGCCAGTGGTCGGAGGTAGAGCCCCACTGCTGCAGGGAGGCTTTGGACAGTCTCTACAGTGCGCCAGGCAAGAAGGGAGGGAGGGGCCGGGGGCCCTAGATCTCCGGTGCCTGTGCGGGTTGAGCGGGGGCAGCTGAGGATGAGAGGGAAGGGGCCGTGTCTGGGTAGGACGAGCCGAGTGGGGACCGGCCCTTTACGGTGAGGCTGGGACATGTGTGTTCTTATCCCCACAGAGGTGGGTGGGATTTCTGAGCCGACGGAAGCCTGTGACTGGTGGAGCTTTGGGTCTCTGCTGTATGAACTGCTGACTGGAACTGTGAGTAGCTACGCAGGGTGGGGAACCCTGGTGGGTGTCACTGAGCACAGGACGGGCTGGGCTTGGTCCAACGGGCCCTTGCTGGGGTGGAGGCCACCTGGTTCTCTAAGACCTGGCCCTTGGGTCAATGTCCTGCCCCCACAGGCCACGAGAGACCTAGGAAGTCACTCCCACCCAGGTCACAGACACACTGAGCACCCCTGCCACGCTAGTGGCTAGAAATAGACTGTCAACTTAGGCACATGAGGGTTGAGTTGGGATGGCCAGGGAAGGTTTCTGGAGAACGCCTGGGTGTAGGTCTGGAGGGAGGATAGGATTGGGCACAACTCTTCTTTCCTGGAAGGCTGCTGAATCATCCCCCGAGCTTCTCTGTTCCCCGCGGCCCATTCCCCCCACTTGCACCCTTCTGAGCTGTAACCCCCAGATCTTGGCCGAAGGACAGGAGAGCGGGCCCGCTTCGTCCAGGCCAGCAGCTGTCCTGTCCAGCCTGGGTCAGCCAGAGGCTCAGAGACCCCCTGCAGGCGTCTTTGCTCAGGATGGCAGCCTCTGCCCTCCCCCATGAGCTCAGCATCACACTGGGGCTGGTTAGGGCAGGCAGCAAGGGAGCAGCCAGACCGCAGTTTGAGCAGGGAATGACAGGAGCGAATGGAGTGTGGCCTGAGGTCCACCCTGGTGCCCTCTTTTGTCCCACAGCCAGGGCCTCTGACTGTCCTGGCTGCAGGTATCCCCAGAGTGGGGTGGTCTCTGCCTCCCGATGCTTCTCTAGCCCGGGGCCCCTGGCCTTCCTCCTGGTTGCTTCTTGCAGCAATTTCTGACCCCTGAAAGACCGCTCCGCTCTCCAGAGCTGCACCGTTCTGGAACGCAGAGACGTCCTGCCTCGGCCCTGACGGCAGCATACCGTGGCCGGCTCTGGAGGTCTTTCTTCTGTAAGGAGACCGGTTCCAGTGCCGCTCCTGATAGAGTGCCTACCCTGAAGGCAACCCAGGATTGAGAACTTCTGGCAAGCTTGGTGCCAGAAGGAGCTGGGTTCAAAGCCTGAATCCAGCAGAAGTCCCTTCACCCCCCTGAGCCTGCTCCTTGTCTTTACAATGAGGATTCTAGTACTTACTTTGAAGGTTGCTGTAGAAATCGTGCATAAGGGATGTCCGGCATCTTCCGCAGCCTGGCACTGGGTAGCTCTAAAGCAGAAGGCGACCACTACCATCCCCATCCCCGTGGGACATGGCCCAGGGGAAAGTAAAATCCTGGCTGCCACCGGGATGTATAGACGTTCCTGGGGTCGTCTCCTCAGAGCGCCCCTCCCTGTGTCTTCTCAGGCACTGTCACAGAGCCACCCCTCGGGAATCCAGCCCCATACCCAGCTCCAGCTGCCTGAGTGGCTCAGTCGCCCAGCGGCCTCCTTGCTGACTGAGGTGAGCCACAGCCAGCCTAGAGGAGGTAGCTTCCTGGCCCCAGGGTGGGTGCTGGGAGGGCAGAGTCCTGGCATGACCGGTGGGTGTCTGATGTGGGTGCAGGAGGGTGAATGGGGACAACAAATTGGCATATGCCGGTGGCCAGACACCGCTAGTGTCCCCGGGGTACCACTGGGGGTTCCGTGGGCCTGGCAGCTGGGAGTGGTGACCGACCACCTCACCCCCGCTGAGGTCAACCCATGCCTCAGCGACAAGGGTCTGCCAAGCCAGCTGGGCTTTCTCCGCAGCTGCTGCAGTTTGATCCTGCGCGACGCCTGGGCGCTGGAGGAGGCGGTGTCAACAGGCTCAAGGCCCACCCCTTCTTCAGTACTACCCAGTGGAGCAAACTGGTGGGGTAAGAGGGGCAGAGCGGGCCACAGAAGCTGCTGGACTGGTCTGGATCGCCTCCCTTTGCCTGTCACCTGGAGCTGGCCCACGTAATCAGCGGCCCCCGGGCAAAGAAGACAGGGCGGCTGCTTTTCCTGCATAAGCCCCTCTTGGGCACCAGAAGTGACCATCGCCACTGCCCAGATGGGCCTGGGCGTCCCCCGGCCAGCCCCGGAGACCCTTTCTGGTCATTACTGAAGGGGAAGGACAGGGAGCTCTCACCCCACCAGGCGGATCGGACCCCTCCACCCATCCACCGTCCAGCCTTCGGCAGACACCTGTACCTTGACTGCAGACCTGCAAAGGGTGTCTCCTGCCGCGTTAGCTCGGACCCCCGATCACCTGCCGAACTGACCGCAAGGTCTTGGGACTATCTGCCATGTGCCCCTCTTGGGACACCTCTGGAGACTCAGGATACCGGCTCGGTGGACCCAAACCAGGGCTGCCCTGCCTGGTCATCTTAGGCGTGCAACTAGTGGGTCTCTTCCCCCCTCCCAGGCTATTCCTGCAGGGCGTGGGGAGGCTGGGGAAGCAGGGAAAAGTCTGTAGTGGGCATGGAGTGAGGTGGGGGACAGAATGATCTGTGATTCCAGACTCTGGAGAACAGAAGGAAGGCGGGAGAGGAAAATAAGGATAAGCATAATAAAAGGGAGGAATGCACAGCTCTGCCACTTAAGAGTAATTCTGAAAGCAGAACAGAGCTCCCTACCCTAGCAAGCCCGCCCGGGTGCAAAAGGGAGCAGACTCTGTGGGTCTGAGCGGGGGTCACCGTGCAGCTGCCAGGCTGAAGCCACTACCACACATTGTACCCGTCAGGATTCCCTTCTTGGGCACTTGTCCTGTTTCCCAGTTTGCATTTTCATTGAGGGTCTGCTCAAGTCACCGCTCCCTGTGACTTCATCCCCTTTTGAGGTGAGAAACGACAAAACACACGGATTGTCTGCGCTTTTAGCCAGAGGCACAATGTTTCTGGTCCCTGAAGAGCTGGCGTAAGTAGTTACCCCAAAGACTATCACCTCCCCAGGTTTGGGGGCCCTCTTATTCTTCTGGTTCATCCTGTTACTGGGGTGTGGCACCCAAGACGGAAATTGCCACTAGACCTCTGCCCCCAACTCCTTCCTTCCAGGGTGTCTCACACCACCAGGTGGCGCCCTGACACTTCTCCAGTCTGGCTGTGAAGGTCCAACCTTCACTCTAGAGGTGGGGATGCCAGGGAGGGCAGCCTGTTTGTGCTTTCGCTGGGCCTTGCTCAAACCTCCCCCTGCAATAAAGCCTGCCGGTACCCATGGTGTCCTCGCCTCCTGAACGCAACGAGAGCAGCCCTGCCATAAGGAGAGATTGGAAGGCCCCCCCCCCCCGGAGAAAACTCCGTACTTAGTCAAGAGTGAGCCTGGAGTCTACTAGAAGGTAGGAAGCAGGGCTGGTGGTGAAAGGCATGCCAGCCTGTGCCCTGCAGAGCAGCTCTGAGCCGAGAGGAAGTGCTGGCACATAGGGGACACTGGAACCTGGGAAATAAAGTAAGAAGAGAAGTCTTAGAAGAGGGTCCGGGAAGGGGGGTGGGAACACTGGTCTAATCCCGTGACCCGAGATGGATGGTGGCTCCCATTTCAAAGACGTTAATGATGTGAACAGGCTCCCCCAGGCCCTAAGTCTCTGTTCCTTTTGCTACACTACGTTAGGCTAGACTGCTTCCAACCACTGCTGCATGGAAGCGTGAGTTGCTTTTGGAACTTCTGGGCCTCATCCGTGCAACAAACACTTGCACACCTGATGCTCTGCTGGGCCTGGAGTTTTGAGTACTGTTGTCCCTTATGGGACTTCAAGTCTACCTCGTTTTGACCTCCTTTGTAGGTTTATTAGAGAAAGCTTCCAGCACCATGCTCGGGATACATTCATCCCCAAATTCTTCCTTTTGTTGAACCCATTCTCTCCCCACCTAGAACTCTAGTTCTACCCCTGGAGCACTTCGTTCCTAGGACGGACCCTCACGTAGAGACAGCATCACAGTGAGACCAGCAGGTGGGGACTGTGTGTAGAAAGAGCTGGGTGGGCTGCGTTTAAGCTTAGACACCATATGTCCCTCACCTGTAGCCTAGGTTGTCCGCTTACCCTCCCAGTGATCTACCTTCATTTGTTCTTACTGACCTTAACACCTTTGTATACATGTGGCAATCAAGTCCAAAATGCAAAATTATAAAGTTCTGCACCCCCGCCAAACCTCCTCAGTCCCTTCCAGAAATGCTGCAAGCCCCCACAAAAATGCAAATGTCTGTTGGTGTTTGCAGTGGTTTCACAAAGGTGGGAACCAACTTCAAGAGTGTGGCCTGTCAGGCTGGAGGGGCTCACCGGGAGGAGGCCAGGCACTTTCCTGGCTGGCAGACTGCTAGGGTTCCCTCTGCTGTTAGTACTGTGCTAACTTAAGTCTGGGAGGTCACAGGATAACCTAGAGGACATGCTGTGGCTTCCAGCGCCAAAGACAATCATGGTGCTGGAGATTTGTATCTTGGTACCTAAAAGGAATGCAGAAGCAGGAACCTTTTGAGAACATTTGCCCTTTAATTTGCATTTAAAATCAGTTTCTTTAAATATTTTAGTTACAAGTTCTGAATAGTGAAGACAAAGATGCTGCAGGCACTCAGTATTGGCTCCTGTCCCTTCCCCCCACCCCCCACCCCACCCTCCAGGCCTTGCTTCTCTGCTCCAGATCCAAACAGGCACTCTGCACTAAGTAAGTGGTTCCTGGTCTCAACCGTCAGCAACCTCAGGCCTGGATGCAGTTGGATACAAAGCGATGAAGCCCAGTGGCTTTCATGACAAGAAGTATGTATTTAAACTAGCTCCAAGCAATTCCAATGATTGCGTCCAGACCCAACAGGCAACACCACCTCACAGGTGACACTGCCTGTCTCCCCACCGTGTATTAGCATCTTGGGGCTGGTTTCCACACAGTCCAACCTCCTCCAGACCTGTGTTCTGCAGAAAAAGAGCTAAGGCCCTGCTCCCCAAGGGCCATGATACAGAGAAACAGCTGCCTCTTCAGGCCAAGTGCTTACACCAATGGCATTTACAAGCTCAAATCAATCTGAGCCAGTCCACAGGAAGCCCCCTCACCCCAGTCTCACCTGGCTCCAGCCCTGTGACCATGCCTCGTCCCACTGCCATGATGTGCTAGAATCTGTTCTAAATGACAATGTGTTAGAATGGTTCCGAGCAGCCTGGAAAGGTTGGCACAATCACAGCTGTGTGTTACTGTGCCAAAACGGGACTACGATGGAGGGTGACGGCAAGCCTGTCTCTTCTACAACATACACCTGGGGGGGGGGGGGGGGGAGTCTGCCCTCTCCCCGCTCCTACCCAGATCCCGTGGCCTGCGCTTCCTGAACGAGGTAGAAGAGGCATCTTGAAGTCAATGAGAGTGGAGAATAAAGGTGTCATTTAAGCAGCAAAGCAGCACCTCTTGGCCTGTGGTTGATGCCTCCACACAGGTGGAATCGAGTGAGAATGTGCACAGCCAGGACAGAGGCCGCTCTGAGCTTGGGAGACACCATCCCCTCCTAGCCCAGAACAGACTTTCAAAAGATACAAACTTGATCACATGGTCCCCAGTGGTTTCCCTATTGCAGTACACTGGCACAGGGGAGAAGCAAAATCATCTCTGCACAAGACTAATGGGAGAAAGGCAGGAAATGTTAATGAGCATCCATTAAGGCGCTCTCTCCCGCAAGCCTAAAGAAGATATTCGAGTGTAAGAGAAGGGTGCACAGAAGGGGAGAGCCTGGCAGAATACCAAGAAGAGACCTGTGGCTGCTGGTTACATAGTGCCCTGGTTTCCTTGCTTGAGGCCAACAACATGTGCCTGACACCAGGCCAACCTGGGACCCGTGAGGGGACAGGGAGAAGACTGGTTTTCAGTTCCTGCATGGTTGGTACGTAGGGTACGTGGCTTCCTCCTAAAGGTCCAGGAGGAGGACTCTAGGATCTTCTACCGCTGCCTTGATTTTGCGGAGAAAAGTTACCGCCTCTCTGCCATCGATCAGCCGATGATCATAGGTCAGTGCCACATACATCATGGGCCGCACCTCCACCTGCAGGGAGGAGAAGTTGACAGGTTTGTCTGTAGCAGAGGAGGCCCCACTGGAAGTGGGGTGATGAGAAAGCATAGTCCACAGAGAAGTTTCTGGTTCCAGAGCTTTTCCCGTTGTTGTTGCCTCTGGACACTTAGAATATATTCAAAGACCAAGGCCCACCCTTAGTGCAAAGCTCCCCCACTCAAGAAAGTTTAACCAAGAAAACAAGTGCCTTTTAAAAAATATGCTCTGCCCTTTCATTCATCTGTCATCTAAAGAAAAAGTTTGTCCTTAAATTCTAGCAGCCTGAAGTTTCTTCTTTAGGGTTACAATTTTAAAAAGTAACCAGAGATCCTTAAATGCTCTGAAATTGTATGCCAAGTTGCATGTGTGAGCATTTTCAAGGGAGAAGACCTAGGATTTTTGGATTCACAAAAGGGAGTTAGTGACCCAGAAAGGTACTAAACACAGGAATCCCAGGAAGTATTTTCCTACCAATGTATCTTCTAGGCCAGCTCAAGACCTTTGACTTCATTCCCTGAACTCCCTGAGAACCACTAAACCTTCATACAACCCGGCAGCTCACAGACTCTCCATTGCTGTTCTCTGGTTCCCGGGGCAGGGACCATGCTTCCAACTGTACCCTTACTCCCCACAGCACCTAGAGAATGGAGCTTGCTGACCATTCCAGATGAAGGGGCAAGCCTTCTTCAGCACCATGGTCCTCACACTTTAATGCACGTCAGAATCACCTGCAGCTTCTGCTTCATCACGTCTGGGAAAGGGTCCAAGAATTTGCATTTCTAACAAGTTCCCAAATGCTGCTGATGCACACACCACAATTTGAGGATCAGTGCTCTAGCTGTTAATCAGAAACTAAGAATGGAACTTACGTCTGAAACTGCAGTGAATCTTTTATAATGAGCAGTTAGATTTCCCTCTCCTCATCATCTAGCTGCTAGGGCATTAGCAGGGATGGTTCCTACCTTGCCTCCCACAGCCACTGGCCTATCAAAGATGCCATGCATGCCCAGGATGGCCGACTGAGGGGGGTTGATGATGGGCGTTCCGAAGAGTGAGCCGAAAACACCTCCGTTGCTAATGGTGAAAGTACCACCATCCATATCTTCAATAGCAAGTTCATTCTTTCGCGCCTAAAAAATGAAGATTTAATAATTGAAATGTAAGTGCGACCCAGCTTTCTTTACCTAAAGGGAGTCCAGAAGGCTCCCATCTGAGATCAACAGTCCAAATTCTAGCTATTGTTCAGCTGAGACGCCTGTGGCCAGGGTTCCACCAGAGGAAAGGTACGATGCCTCGAGGACCTTTTCCTTCTTCAGCAGGCCTCCTCCTCTGATAAGGATACCTTCTGATACAAGAGCACGCTGAGCTCTGCCAGATGGCTATACATAAGCTCCTCGGACGACTGCCATTCTCGGGCTCGGCACTCCTTATGGAGCAAAGTGAGGCTCCACCTCCCAGAGCACTGCCCACTGGGGAGCCCGGCCTTCTCCAGTCCTTCCTCCCCGACCTGCCCAGCAGCTGGCACACATGCTGCTTTTCACTGTACCTTCTCTCCCAGTTCACTGATGGCTCGCTCAATATCTGCATAATTCATAGCTTCCACGTTCCTGATGACGGGAACCACCAGACCCTGATGAGAGTGAAAAGCTGTTTTCAGTTGCAAATTAATAGTACCCTTTATAACTCCTTTGATTCAAGTTTATGGTCTCCCTTCCCACTGGGTATCTTAATTACTCCATGTGATTGAGTGTCTTAAAATATTTAGGCTTCACATCAAGAGAAAAGGATGTGGTGTGGTCAAAGTAGGTTAGTCTTTCACTAACTCCCTTCCGAAAAGACAGGATTATAAAAATGTTCTCTCCCGAAGGGCCTGTTTCATACAGACAGAGTCCAAGACCAGAGCCTCCCCCCTCTTTCCCCAACATACCCGTGGGGTGGCTACCGCAACACTGATGTCAATATAATCCCTATACACCACCTCTTTGGCTGCGTCGTCAATCACTACGAGAGAGAACACACGTTACATACAACTCCCCAAGCCTAGGCTAATATGGAAATAACTGCATTAATAGGGTAAAAATCCACACTGCTTGGTACACTGTTGGCTGAGCCGCCTGAAAACCACACCACAGGCAGCAGACTCCTCTTACTCCAGCTGTAACCAATGTGCCAACCCATCGATCGCAACATCTCCCGAGTGACCCTGACTGAGCCCGACCACACGAGTGTCCGTTTTGGGGGGAGCCCTCAGAAGGGCTCAATACACCGGCTCACAAGGGATAGGTACGCACTGGCTTCTTTTTCACCAGCTCTGCCCAAGCCCTCCCTTAACAGACAAGGACTGGGGTTTACAAAGTGCTCCCAGAAAGGCAAATTAGCAAAAGGAGGGGTGGGTGGGCCGCTGGTTCCACCGCCCACTCTCACAAGAGGTGAGGGAGGCCTCTTTCTAGGAGGCTCGGGAGGAAGCAGGGTAGTGGAAAATAGCAAACTGGCAGCTGAAAAATCTAGGTCTAGGGCTGAGAAAACACAAGCTTGGGAATCTTTTCCATAGCAAGTCTACGGTTGTGTTGTTAGAAAACCACCAAGGAAAAGCATGTAACGTGAGAAAGAGGCCAAGAGAACTCTGAGAATTGCCTACATGTCCGGGCAGGCAGAAGAAAGGGATGGAGAGCCAATCAGGAAAGCATGAGAGGAATGGAACACACAAGGAGGGACACATCTGGGCAAAGCAAAGACGCCCCTCTACCTACCTAAAAGTACACCACTCAATGAAAGGGACTAGGGTTTCTGTTTCTAGATCTTTAGGGACCCTTGGCACTGCTGAGGATTGCAAAAGTGTCACTATCCCCTCTCCAATCTTCCAGGGAACAGAGAAGCATCTCAATAGGAAAGAACTGCTTGTTAGATCAACATTGCAATGACGTAGGTGAGCAGAAAGTAAGGAAAACGAGCACCAAGTCCATGAAAGAAGGGCCAAGCCTACCAGTGAGGTTCAGTGACCAGAAACCAAAGGTCACCCTGGAACCTATGCCAAGTGTGATAGGCCACAAGATGCCAGGGTCCGTGGGAAGGCTGGTGCTAGACAGAACATAAGCTTCCACCCTGACATGAGAAGCCTGGAAAACTGGGCTTGCTCAGAACTGCCTGATGGCAGAGCAATTGCCAAACTATGAACTGGGAGGAGAAACCATTCTGTCCAGCTTGGGGGAGCGGGGGAGGCGTAAATAATCATGACACCATTTCAGGAGGGTGAACCAAGAAGTCTCTGGGGAAAGACACTCATGTTTTCACAGGTATGAAAGAGTCTTGGTCTGTTGGCCCCCAACTTTCTGTGTGTGTGGGAGCAGTCTGTGTTCCTGCACACATCTCCTAGGACCTCTTGGGGTCCGGCCACCACAAACTCACCTGCATTTACAACAGGCTGCTCCTGCAAGGCAAAGGCTGAGGCCTTCACAAATGCCGACATGAAGCCTAGTTTGAGGTTATGTTTCTTCAGAAAAGCATCTTTGTGCCGAGCCCTCATCTCCTGGATGTTACTGCAAAAACACATCACAAAACAAAGTGACCACAAAGCCTTTATTTTGATTTCATACCAGCTTCTAACTCCGTGTACACAACTGGGTAAACATTTTTCCCTTACTCTGGACCATCTACCTAAGTTCAAGTTTTGAAATAGTCCAGCGGAGGTCAATATAATAACCTTGTTCCTTTACAAAACCTGGAATCAAAAGAATCAGTCCAGTCTTTAAGGTAGGTTAAGTCCCTTATAGGGCTCCTTCCTGTTCCAGAAATCACAAATTTCAGTGACAGGTAATATGATCAAGAGATCACACAGCATACCAACATCCTTGACTGGATAAGAACGTGATTTCTAGCTACACTAAAATCATGAGCTCTCTACTCTGAAGAAAAATTGTTTTAAGCATAAACCCAGTCTATAAAATAAATAGTATTCTTTTTGTTACAATTATGTCCCCAAAATCCACAGCAAACTTGATTATGACTTCCTTGTGACCCTCTTCCAGTCTCCTAAATAATGAAAACAAAAAACAAAACAAAAACAAAAACCTCCACAGGTGTTTGGGCTCCATGTGAGCAAAAGCATCCATGACTATATATGGTCAGGTAGAGTCCAGTGTCCTCTTAGGCTCACGGGAAAGTCAACAGATTTCTTCTTCACCCCCCAGAGTTAGCAGTTCCATATACCGTTCCTTCAAACAGGTGCTAACACCCACCACATGAAAGGGACAAGGCTGGACATCAAGATACAAATATAATAAAGACGTAGCCCTTGCCCTTAATATCAGTTTAATGGATGTGGTTTCCTTGGTATTTAGAAAACTGGAGATGTGTGGACCTAAGTTTTTAGAGTACAAGCAGCAGGGCCTTCTGAGAAGCCTCTACAACGTAAACAGCCTTTGTTCATTTAGGACTCATTTCTCCACAGATGTGTACCACATACATACCGCAGTTAGTGGGAAATGATTTTCCCATTATTTTGTTGCAGAAACCTCAATATTTATCGGAATACAGTTCCATGATGGAAATTGAATTGAACTTTATCTCAAGCCTAAACGCTCAGTTTTCCCTTTCTCCCTATAATGGCCTAATTTGACATTAGCACCAAAGAAGATGGTATAACTTTAACTCCCTCTTCAGACCGTTTGCCTTTGAAAAAGGAAGTTTTCCTAGGGGGCCTGATTGGGTTTAAATGTTTGTTTTCCTGAGTCTAACCTTATTTAGTGCTAGGATTACCACCCTAAAGACATTACTGGTTCCCAAGACACAAGAGCTGCAGAAGAGGGAAAGAGATGTGATAAACATCTCTGCTCTCAAACCTGCCCAAATGCTATTGTCTGGTCATTAAGCAGTTTCTATTTCAGAGCTCTGCCCTTGGAGGCAGGGGCTGGGACAACAGGGTAGAGGAGAAGGCCTCAGAAAGGCCCCTCATGGGTAGCCGATCAGCACAAGACCCAAAGGGCACTCGATCTAAACCACATTACTGACTGCAGTGAGACCCCAGGCCACTGTTAAGTGACACCTCGATTAGCTGCTGAAAGGTGATCCAGCTACTGCACTTACCTTTCCATCAAAGCCGTTGGGCCAACTGCATCTTTCAAGGCCACAAATATTTACATGTTTTGTCTTAAGGAATTAGGTAGAATTTCAAAGTCCAATTCAATTTGTGTACAATCTGGCCCTAATGCACTGAAACATAAGCTGCAGCCTTTGTGATTCATTAGTTAAGGCCCTTCCTTGTGTCCTACGGATAGGAAGGAGAGAAATCTTTTGCTTGAATGATATCCAGTCTTTGTAGGAAGCTTCACGACAAAATGGAAAACATCTAGTGAAATAAGCCACAGAGCCCTACTCTGGGAACAATGCCACAGCGCACTGTCAATACATCACTCCCTTCTCTATGTTTTTCAGATCGCTTCAAAAGAAAACAACTTCCCCTAATGAAAAGTAGGTTAGTAAACCCTTAGAATAAAAAGCAGCAAAGACATGACCTGAAGACTTCATGGTCTTCCTCCTGAATTAAATATAAACTTTTACCCCTGGCATTCAAAACATTCCAAAGTACGGATCCGACTTCCTTTCCCATTCTTTCCCACACATTCCTGACATCAGGTATTTCTCAAATGTATCCTGTACTTCCTGTGTGTGTCAGGTCCATATTGTTTGTTTACAACATCTGGAATGACCCTCCCCCCAATATTACTTGTGTCAAAATGCTAGCTGATCTTAAGACCTATTAAAAATCTCTTTCCTGGGGCGCCTGGCTGGCTCAGGTGGTGGAGTATGCAACTCTTGATCTCAGGGTTGTGAATTCAAGCCCCACACAGGATAGAGATTAAAATTATATATATATTTATATATATATATATAAAATATATATATAAATATATATAATATATAATATATAAATATAAATACATATAAATATATATATAAAATATATATATGTAAAGTTTACTTATTTTGAGAGAGCTAGCAAGAGCGAGCACACGGGAGGGAGGGGCAGAGAGACAGAGAGACACAAAGAATCCCAAACAGGCTCTTCACTGTCAGCACAGAGCCTGATGCAGGGCTTGAACTCACAAACCATGAGGTTGTGACCTGAGCCGAAATCAAGAGTCAAGTGCTCAACTGACTGAGCTCCAGGCGCCCCCACCAAAAATAAAATCTTAAAAAAAAAAATCTCAGGGCCACCTGGGTGGCTCAGTCAGTTAAATGTTTGACTTCGGCTCAAGTCACGATCTCATGGTTTGTGGGTTTGAGCCCTGCATCAGGCTCTGTGCTGATAGCTCAGAGCCTGGAGCCTGCTTTGGATTCTGTCTCCCTCTCTCTCTCTCTCTGCCCCTCCCCTGTTCACGCTCCGTCTCAAAAATAAACATTAAAAAAAAAAAAAAATCTTTCCTCCGAGTATTGCCTGACCCTCCCCACCCCATCTCTGCCCTATACCTCAAAAACAAACACTCTCATTCTCTCCACCTCATAGTTTTTGTACTCTTCTGATGCTTTTTCTAGATTTTACTTTGTGTTTATCTAAACCACATGGTAAGCTCTAAAAGGGTAGGGCTCTTTTTCCCTTATCCTTGTATGCCCTTCAAATACAGTATAGCATCTTGTACACAGTAAGTGCTCAAATGCTGCAAAACTTAACTACATTGTCTTCCCCACAGTGCTGACACTTGTATACATCAAAACCTTGAAGAAAATGGGTGAGTCAACAGCTCACCATACAAATGGTTATATTAAATTGTCCCTTTGGTTATCATTCTTAGGTTTTTACTTTAAAAACAAAACAAAACAAAAACTCGCTTTTCATTTCTTTATCAAAGCTGGTAAAGGTGAAAGCAAAGACAAGCCTATGCCTTTCTATCAACCAGTCTGAGTTGCCTAGAAGTGCACTTAAGGAGCGGTCGCTGTGAGAAAGAAGCAGGGTGCAGCGCCCTGGCTCTGAGCATGAGTCAAGTGGCTCTTTGTCTCCAGGGTAGGGCCAGACATAAGCCTCACTGGCGTGGTTGCCCTATCTCTACTTGGCAACTCAACACCAGTTATCAGGTCATCAGAGTTTCACACCATCATCAGCCTCATTTATCAGACGTCACAAGATTCAGGTATAAAAGGCCCAGTTTTTTAAGTCACAGAGGCAGGCAATTAGAGAATGAAACTGATGGGTTACTTCTTGTGTCAGTCAACAAACAGTGCAAAGGCATCCCTCTTCTTGCTGTTAGTTTTGGAATCAGCACTAGGTAGGGGCTGGGGCAAGTTCAAGTGTTCTCCAAGGAAAAGGAGATAGGGACCAGAGCGCTCACCTCATGTCGATCTCATTGAACGTAGTCAGCATCGCACACGTATTCTGGGCCTCCTTCAGACGCTGTGCAATGCGCTGCCGCATCCTATTCATTTTCTCCTGAAAGTGGGACAAGTATTGACAACTTGGTCTCTCTGGATCAAGCCCTCCCCGCTCGGTCCAAGGGAGCACTCAGCTTACAAGGACTGGATGGTCAAGGACTATAGTAATAAAGCACAAGAGCTCCAGGCTTTCTCTTGCCTGTGGTGGCTTTGTTCCTCTGAGCAAGAATGAGAGGAGACCCAGAGAAAAACTACTCACTCAGATGTGCCTGCATTTGACCAAGAATGGAGGGTCAGGAAATGGTTTGATTTAAAAACCAAAACCAATTTATGAAAAGGAAGAGTGTGGTGTAGGGCTAGCCAGCCCAAGAATCACGACAGAATGGGCAATTTCTGGTGATGAAGACTTGCATGAGAATAGCTACCGTGGAATGGAAACTCACAAGCAACAAACTTTGAGGCGACAGTATTTTTAGGAGGTATTCTCAGGCAGGGGAACCCACACACTTGACCATACTTCCTTGAGGTTTTATGTCCCCCCCCTGGTAGCTACTATTACTATGTAGCCTTCAGCTAAGTGTCCCTGAGGGGCAGGAACAGAGCTCACCAAACCACCTCTCTACAGTGTGTGTTACTGTGGGAGGGAGGGCGCACGTCAGTAAGCTCCCATCTCCTGCAAATATTTCACTCAACCAAGGCGTTTCAGCGGTAGCACAACACAGTGGGGAAAAAAACCACTGGACAAGTAAACGTTCAGAAGACTTTAGGTTCTATCTAGTCCTATCAATTGACTGTTATGTGACTGTGAATACATCACTTCCTAAACTCAGTTTCCATGAGCTGCCGGCCATTCAAAGGTAGGCACCACAGGGCCTGCACTCCACTAATCTCAACGCTGCCCCCTGCCTCTTCCTGGAAGTGGTCCCCAGAGGCTTACCCGATGTTCTGAACGCAGACCTTTGCCAGCTCCTGGCTCAGCTACTGGAGGGGCAGCAGTGGGTTTTACTGCAGACACTGAAAATGAAGGGAAGGTACAGCTGCATCAGAAAATCAGAATAACATTTACTAAGTGGCAGTGCTCTCATACTGTATTGTCCCTTAATCCTGAAGATATTCTGAGGTGTACTAGGACCATTCCCACTTCACAAGTGAATGATCTGCTCAGAGAAGTTAAGTAACTACCCTAAGGTCACACAGCTGTAAACAAAAAGCTGGGATCCAAATCCAGGTCTTCTGATACAAAGTCTACAGTTCCTTCTACAAAGCAGTCAACAGAGCCTGTTCAGAGCCATGATTAGTCTCAGATTCTGCCCTATGAGGGAACATGACATTAGATGAGATGTTCTTCTCCCACACAGAGACACGTGGGAGGTGAAGGCTTACCCGGTTTGCTAGCGAGAGGTTGTGAGGGTGAGGGCACTGGTGGCATCTGAGTGGGTATGGATGCTGCAGGGGGAGGAGGAACTGCCGATGCTGTAGGCTCTGCTTTTGGGGCTGCAGCAGCAGGAGCTTCTGGTGGCTTGGCCTTAGCAGGAGCAGCTGAAAAACAAAAACAGAGGCCATTGGCGTTGTCTGGAACGAAAAGCAACCAAATCAGACACTAAGCAAGGTTGAGCAGCGAAAGCTCTATCTCGAATCACTTGACACATTCTACCTGGGCATCTGCCATATATACAAGGCAGTATGAAATGCACACAATGATATGAGGCCCTATCCTTCCATTTCCCAGCGCTCCTGGATGTCCTACATTACATAACTGACTTAATTCAGCTGCCTTCCTGATTTCACATGTATTGACTGCTGGTCAAATTTAGCGAGTACTTTCACAGCACCTACGAAGCCTATGGCAATATAAACTTCCAAGCAAAAGAAATCCAGGCAATTGAAGATGCTAGCTAATACAAATACATGAAAGCAACACATTTCTAGTTACAGGAATACTGACAGTCTCATCTTCTACTTTAACATCACGTGTGGAAGAATACTCCGAACTATTAAAAAAGAAAGGTCTAAAATAAAGGCTCACTCAGACTTAAAGAGTTCAGAGCGTTTCATCTAGCATAATGCTCATAAATCAATGAGGTGGCCAAACCCTAAACTCACAACTTTAAATTAAATGTGTATTTTGAGTTTATCCAGCTGTACATATCTGGTTTCATATGTAAATTAGAAGAACATTCTTTTCCAGGAATGATAAAGAGATAGAATTCTTCAACTGGAAGAATCGATCTTATTCCCTAGCCTTCTACCACACATTATCTCAGCCTGGTCTCAGCCTGATTAATCTCTCTACTTAACTATATTGTTAACGAGAAAGAAAGAGACGTTAGCAGTCACAGCATTTAACAAAGAATCAGAAAACCAGTTATTTTCTTTTCTAGCCCCTCATACTGACTGTAAGGTCCCATATAATTCCTTTTCTTGTTTCTTATTTCTTCCCAAGGGAAAGAGCAACCCTCCCTACAAATGTTATGAGAAAACACGAGTGGAAAAAACACACTGACTTCTCCAGAATGGACACCATGAAATATTATTTCTTCTCACTTTAGAACAGTGGCTCTCAGCCCTGGCTTTGTATTGGAATCACTTGGAGAGCATTAAAAACACCCAAAAACAAACTATAATAGCCAGGATCTGTTAACACCAGATTTCATATATCAGAATCCCTGGACCATGGAGTCTAGGCATTTGTCTTATTTTAAAACCCCCATGTGATTCTGGTGCCAGGGCTGGGGAGGAGGAAAAAAAAAAAAAAAAAAAAAAAAAAAAAATCACTATCTTTAGAATCTTCTTCATTCTATTATATGTTTAAGAAAAGGTCCAGCATAAGAAAATACACGGAAAGAAGAGTTATTACAAGTTTTTTTTTAAAATACCCCTTTCTTCTAGAACTTGATATTTAAAGTGCCCACTATATAAATATCACCTTAGTCCCTCAACTAACAGCAGCCGGAATGCCAAATAGTCTTTGAGGTATCAAGGAATTAGTACATTATGCTCAGGCCCAATTCCAAGGGGGAACACTGGAGACCTTGACAACCAGGAGAACTTCTTTACCGCCAGTTTTCCTGAGCGTGAAAAGAGGAGTGCCTCCTTCTACTTTTCCCCCATCAGGTACCAAAAGCGCTTCAATCACGCCATTTGCTGGTGATGGGACCTGCACAGATGTCTGGAAAACAAGGACAGATGGGGAAAGAGTTCAAATTTTTACTCAGCATTAGAAATTTAATTGTCTAGAATCTCCAATATGAGTCACAACAGTTGCAAAACAGATATACAAGACTCTGCACATAGAAACACCAAGGCCACACTCTCAGAGTAATGAAGAGTCAATGCTATTGTGAAGATTCACCCTTTGTCCTTTCACAGAAACATTAAAGCAATGTTCAGTTAATGTGTTTCCAAGTGATACCAAAAAAAAAAAAAAAAAAAAAAAAAAA